>NW_026110484.1:17500-111015 GCF_024679095.1 Eriocheir sinensis
CGTGTGCGCCTAGTGGAAAGAACACGTCTCTGAGGGAAATTGACGTCCGCTCCTATCTCCATCACGATCTTGGGGGCCGAGCTTTTTCTGCGAGGGAGGCGAGGGATTAAGAGAGAGAAGCCGGGATTGCGGGTAAGAAGGAAAGAGAGGGAGGGTTTTTCTTAGCGGTTTGAGAAGAGAATGTGGCCGGGGTGGGGATGGCTGAGGGTGGTGGTGGTGGTGGTGGTACGCGGGGTAAGAAGAAAGCCGAAAAAAGGTGAGGAAGGAGAGAAGAAAGTCCTGCATAATGGATTGAGAAGAGGGACGACTAGTAATTGAAGTGAAAGCGTGAGCGAGTGAGTGAGTGTGGAAAGAAAGACTGGAGGAGATATTGGTTTTGTGAATAGATAGGTTGATAGATAGATTGATAGGTAGATAGATAGAGAGAGAGAGAGAGAGAGAGAGAGAGAGAGAGAGAGAGAGAGAGAGAGAGAGAGAGAGAGAGAGAGAGAGAGAGAGAGAGAGAGAGAGAGAGAGAGAGAGAATTTATTGATAGAGTTCTAAAGAATAATAGAGAAAAGATGAACACACACACACACACACACATATGTGGCCCGGTTGCTCAGAGGTAGAGCGTCTGGCTCACAACCAGAAAGACCGGGGTTCAATTCCCCGGCCGGGTGAAGATATGTTGGGTTTATCTTCTTTCTCGTGTAGCCCCTGTTCACCTAGCAGTGAGTAGGTACGCGACGTCAGGCAAGGAGTTGTGACCTCGTTGTCGCGGTGTGTTGTGTGTGAGTGGTCTCAGTCCTACCCAAAGATCGGTACTATGAGCTCTGTGCTCTTCCGTAGGGGAACGGCTGGCTGTCTCGAGAGAGACCCGCAGCAGACCAAGAGGTGAATTACACACACACACACACACACACACACCGCTCCGGTAGCTCAATCGGCTAGAGCGCCGCGCTGGAAGGCTTCACGGCCAAACAGGCGGCGGTTCGAGCTCCGCTCAGGCCGGATTCTTTCCGTTGACTAGGAGTGGTTACTGTCCCCCCTTGAGCTTAGCCGGGCTTCCTCTACATTGCCGTCATCTGATAGTTGTATTTCTGTTAGTTTTTGTCGGATTTCTACGAAGTTAGGTCTGTTGAAGTTCGGCACCTTTACTTTATTTTCAGTCAGTGATGTTTGAGCTCTAATGTCGACACGCACTAATTTATGATCGCAAGAACCGAGGTGTTCTCCTACCATGACATCGCTGACTAGGTTATCTTGGGTAGTTATAACAAGGTCGAGTATGTTATTTTGTCGAGTTGGTTCAGAAACCATTTGGCTTAGATAATTTTCTTCTAAAAAATCGATCATTCTATGTGACTCGCCTTCTGTACCTGACAGTGTCGCCCAGTCGATATGGGGGAGGTTAAAGTCTCCTAATATCAGTGAGTCGCTGTTATTAAGTGACTGCCTTAAAACGCTGTTGTAGTCGCCCCCTCGATATGTTGTATATATGATGGTGTAGTACGCGCCTACGAAGTGGTGTATAGACGGGTCTTCTGATTTATCCAGCCCAACCCGCCATATCGCGGCTACAGCTGTACATTTCAAGATCGGCATCAAGTGATTGCCCCGGAGGCCTGTAGGTGACAGATATATTTGATTTAACTTTTTCAATGTTTACTCGCACGCAGAGAGAGAGAGAGAGAGAGAGAGAGAGAGAGAGAGAGAGAGAGAGAGAGAGAGAGAGAGAGAGAGAGAGAGAGAGAGAGAGAGAGAGAGTGTGTGTGTGTGTGTGTGTGTGTGTGTATGTGGAGGAGGAGGAGGAGGAGGAGGAGGAGGAGGATATACATCAAAAAGAATCAGAGGAATTAAGTGGAGGAAGAAATATTGGAGAGGAGGAGGAGGAAGAGGAGGGAGAGAAGCTTTGGGAGAGAGAAGAGGGAGGGGGAGAGGAAAGGGGAGCGTGCGCCACCTGGTAATGAGAGAGCCTTGTACGCTCTCACCTGTGTTGGGGGGGTGATGAAGGGAAGGGGGTAGGGGAAGGGGAGGGCTGAAGTTGCAGGTTGAGCTTTAATCTTCTAATCGGCTTTGGCTTCCCTTGGGATGATGCCAAATATAATGCTCTCTAAGACTTTGTGTGTGTGTGTGTGTGTGTGTGTGTGTGTGTGTGTGTGTGTGTGTGTGTGTGTGTGTGTGTGTGTGTGTGTGTGTGTGTGTTGGTTCCCGTGTTTTTTTTTCACGTCTTCTATTACTTCATCTTCCTCCTCCTCCTCCTCCTCCTCGATCTCTTATCATCTTTCTTCCTCATAATCCTCCTTTTTATCTTCTCCTGACATTTTCATTTCATTCTCTTACGTTTTCTCTCACTTTTCTTTTCCTTTTTATTTTCTTCATTTCCTTCTCCTCCTCCTCCTCCCCCTACTCCTTTCTGTCTCTTTCTTTTATTTATTTTGCTTCATTTTTCGTTTTTAATCCGTTTCCTCCTCTACGTCAATACTGTATTTTTTTTATTTAGATTTGGTTATTTTCTTTCACTTCGTTTGTTTTATTTTCCTCTTCCTTCATTTTCTTTTTTCCTCGACCGCAATTTTCCTTCTTTTCCTTGTATCTACTTTTCCTTTTGGTTTTTTTTTTATGATCAAACTTGCCTCGCCCTCACTTGTAACCCTGCTCTCTCTCTCTCCTGTGTAATTCGATTATTTAAGTCATTGTGCTTTCATATGCGTTTTCCACACTCATACCACTACTTTCTTTGCCTTCTTCCCCATCTTCTTCTTCCTCCTCCTCCTCTTCTTCTTCTTCCTCCTCCTCCCCCTTCCGCTTCTTCGGTCTGTTCCTCCTACTTCACTTTTTTCCTCTTTTTCTCTCTAACTTTTTCTCGTCCATATTTTGTGCTCTTCCTCCTATTCCTTCCTTCTCCTTCAGTTCCGCCTTCTCCTCCTCCTTCACCTTCTTCACCTCCTCTTTCTATTTCACTTCCCCTGCCTCTTCCTCTTACTTATTTCTCGTTCTCCTCTTCCTCTTTCTCCTCCTTACCACACTTCTTTCTTTCTCGTCCACTTCCTTATCCTAACACTTCGCCTCTTATATCTCTTCCTCCTCCTCCTCCCCCTCCTCGTCTTGCTCCTTCTCCGCCGCCTCCTCACATGCGAGAGATAAGAGGCGTCTTCGAGGAATCATGGCCACTGTATTTCTCGAGAACGATTAATTCCCAAAGAGTTAAAGAGCCGGAAAATACACGGTAGTTTCCCCTTCACCTCCTTCAGCTCCACCTCGTTTTCTTTCACTCAGTCACTCACTCTGCGCAGCTCCTTTGTCCGTTTTCGTTGTTGAATTGCTGGTATCGAGTTCTCATTAGGGGTGTTGAGAGAGAGAGAGAGAGAGAGAGAGAGAGAGAGAGAGAGAGAGAGGGTGACGTAAGAAAGAAAGAAAATGGGGAAGCAGTGAAGATGTAATAATTGAGAATCTTGCATAAAGTTAAAATGAGAGAGAGAGAGAGAGAGAGAGAGAGAGAGAGAGAGAGAGAGAGAGAGAGAGAGAGAATGATAAGTTAAAAGTTACTGAATAAGAACGGAAGCGAGGGGAGAGAGAAAGCAGGAGAGAAAATGTCGTGGAAGGAACGGAAGAGAGAGAGAGAGAGAGAGAGAGAGAGATAGAGAGAGAGAGAGAGAGAGAGAAAATGTAAACTTTGGAATTTATAAAATGTTGCTAAAAGGAAATAAAGATGAGGAATATTAAATGAGTCTGAGTGGACGGAGGAAGGAAATGTAATGATGAAAGACGAGTCGAGAGAGAGAGAGAGAGAGAGAGAGAGAGAGAGAGAGAGAGAGAGAGAGAGAGAGAGAGAGAGAGAGAGAGAGAGAGAGAGAGAGAGAGATCTTTGAAAGCTAAAGAAAAATATCTCGAATTACTAAAGAAGAAGGAAAATAAAATAAAAAGAGAAAAGAAAGCAAATAAAAAGAAGCAAGCAGGACGGAGAAACGGGAAAACGTAAAAACTAAAACGGTTTAAGTAGAGCGAGAACAAATACGGTTAAAGAAGCGAGAGAGAGAGAGAGAGAGAGAGAGAGAGAGAGAGAGAGAGAGAGAGAGAGAGAGAGAGAGAGAGAGAGAGAGAGAGAGAGAGAGAGAGAGAGAGAGAGAGAGAGAGAGAGAGAGATTTTCCTCTATTAATATCCTCTAATCGAAGGAATAAAACTAATATCGTTGAGGTCATTAGTGTGTTCATGCTTATCCTCTTTACTTCCATCCCCCTCCCTCCCTCCCTTACTCTCCCTCCCTTACCTTCCTTCCCCACCTTCCTTACCTCCCCTCCCTTACTCTCCCTCCCTCACCTTCCTTCCCCTTGCCTCCCTATGCCTCCTTCCTTCTCTCTCCATTATTCCTCTCTTTTTTTTTTTCTTGCTGGTTTCTTTTTTTTTCATTTTTTCTCTTTTTTTTTCTATTATTGGCCCTTTCTCTTATTTTCCCTTTCTATTGCGTAACTCCTTTTCTTCCCTGTCTCTACTTCTGTAAGCTCATTTTCCTCTTGTTTCTTCCCTTTATTTCTTTTTGTTCTCCTTTCTGCTTTCCTTTTTTTCGTGTTTTTTCTTCTATTCACGTTCGTTTCTGTCATTTCTCTTTCTCTTCTCTTTTGCATAACTTCCTTTTTCCTTCTGTCTCTAAGTTCCCTTCCCTCTTAATTCCTCTCTTCATCCCTCTCTAATAATCCTCTACGTCCTCTTTTATTCGCTCTTCCTCTTCTCTTCCTCTCCCCTCTTTACTAATCCTCTTTCTATTATATTCTCCATTCCTCTTCAACTCTCCTTCTCTATCTGCCAACCTCTTTCCTCTCTCTGCAAAATCCACTTTCCTCCCAATTCTCCTTTTTTTGCGCTTTCCTAATCCCCTTCTAGCTCTCATTCTCCAGTTTTCCTTTCCATATTCCTTCCCCTCACGCTTTGGGGCCACTCAGTCGGCATAAGTACTCAGGCTAAATGCGGCCACTCAGCGAGCGTCACAGTCGTGCTTTGAGGGTCCACTCAGCGAGGATGAAGCCATTTTTGTGTCCCGCCGCGGCCACTTATTAGGGATTGCTGTTGTTTGTACCTTTGGGTTTGATGTTGGTTACTGGTTCGGTAGGCTGTTCACCGTGCTGCTTTGGTTGTGCTTCTGGTTATTGGGGGTTGTGTGTTGGGGTCTTCTCACGTTTGTTTGTGTGTGATGTTGTTAGTGGTTGTTGTTGTTGTTGTTGTTGTTGTTGTTGTTGTTGTTGTGTATGTATATAGTAGTTAATCAATTCATCCTTTAATCTACATTCCATATCATACAATAAAATGAACATTACTTAAAAAAAAATCATAAATTCAGCATGAACTTAAGCACATATACATACATATACATACATACATGCACACATACATACATACAGACAGACAGACAGACAGACAGACAGACAGACAGACAGTAGTAATGATATGGTGAGGCAGAGTAAAGTAGCAAAGAGATAGTAGGAAAGTAAGAGCTATTTAAGTCCTCGTACATCAGACAGATAGATACAGACAGAGAGAAAGAAAGACAGAGGCGGCATGGTGAGGCACAGTAAAGTAGAAAAGAGTAAGTAGGAAAGTAGAAGGAGCGATAAAAGTCCCCGTAAACATAAGGACCGTCAGGAGTGGAGGCGCTGAGAGGTTGCCGTTAAGAGGTCCGGCTTACGACTTCTAAGGAGATCTCAATTATGACCGAGCAGCAGAGTTTGAGAACGTTAACAATAGACACCTACAAGATGATTGATATTTGTGACCTTAAAGTAAAGTAACAGGGGGACGGGCGGGTTCTGAGATGAAAAGGAGAGGGTTAGGTTACGTTAGGCCAGGTTAGTTGGGCTGGGTTGGGTTGGGCTGGGTTAACATTAACCAACGTGGGCTTCGGAGTACATTAGAATACATTACTTAAGACGTAAAAGATATGACAACGAAATGCCTTGAATAAAGAAATCTGCCACTGCCTAACAAGCAGGATCGCACCCTCCTGGCCGAGGGTGGGCTGCGGGGAAGCTTATGTTAGTAGTGTCCTGTTGTGGTGTGTCGTGTCCGTTCAACAGGTGTGTGGCTGCGGCAGCCAAGATCAACAGAATATACCAGGTCTTCTCAACCTCGTACCAGAATTATCCTCTTCTGCGTGGTGCATGGGGGCCGGACCCGATTGTATGGTGTCTGGCTCGCTTCCCGGAATCACTCGTGCTCACTGAGTTGCGTCTGTAAGAGACAATCCTACGTGAATGGAGACAAGAGGACTTAAACAAAGCCGTCTCTGGAGGTTGCTCCCAGGTAATGGTTCAGTTTTAAGTATCTACACACACATACTATTATTATTATTATTACATATTATTATTATTATTATTATTATTACACACACACAATAATAATAATAATGATAATAATAATAATACTTACTACTACTACGCATACTCACTACAACTACTACTTCTCTTGTGATACAAATTATGCAGTAAGTAGTTAAGTGTCCCCATGATTTATATTGTTTTTATCTGTGTGTGTGTGTGAGAGAGAGAGAGAGAGAGAGAGAGAGAGAGAGAGAGAGAGAGAGAGAGAGAGAGAGAGAGAGAGAGAGAGAGAGAGAGAGAGAGAGAAGCAGACGTAGATATAAACCAAATCGATAGACATGATTAAAGTGAAATAGACACAAACAGGGAAGTCACACACACACGCACACACACCACCACCACCACCACCACCACCACCACCATTACCGCCCGCCATCCATCATTCCTGTTTATTGATGACTAGGCGAGCGACTAACGAGGTGGCGAAGGGCAGCTACGGGTTATTCATCTTGCTAATCACCCTCCCGCCGCCCTCCCAGGTGAGCGGGTAAGAGGCAGGTGTCAAAGAGGTGAGGCTGAAGGAAGGGTCGGAGGAGGGGCGGGGGGAGAATAGACAGGTAGAGGAGAGCGTGAGAAAGGATAAAGTGATGATGGAAATGATTTGGTTACGTTGGAGATGAAGAGAGGCGTGGGAAAGTTAAGGAAAGGAAAGAAGAGGAAGGAAAGTAAGGTGCAGGGAATGAGGAGCTGGGTTTGGAAAGGTAAGGGACGGCTTGAGACAGGTAGAGGAGAGCGTGAGAAAGGATAACGTGGTGATGGAAATGATTTGGTTAGGTTGGAGATGAAGGAAGGCGTGGGAAAGTTAAGGAAAGGAAACAAGAGGAGAGAAAGAAAGTTGCAGGGTTTGGAGAGGTAAGGGACGGCTTGAGACAGGTAAAAGAGGGCGTGTGAAAGGATAAAGTGATTGTGGAAATGATTTGGTTAGGTTGGAGATGAAGGAAGGCGTGGGAAAGTTAAGGAAAGGAAAGGAGAGCAGGGAAAGTAATGTGCAGGGAATGAGGAGCTGGGTTTGGAAAGGTAAGGGACGACTTGAGACAGGTAGAGAAGGGCGTGAGAAAGGATAAAGTGATTGTGGAAATGATTTGGTTAGGTTGGAGATGAAGGAAGGCGTGGGAAAGTTAAGGAGAGGAGAGAAGGGAAAGAGGAGCTGAGGGGCAGAGTTTGGAAAGGTAAGGGACGGCGTGAGACAGGTAGAGGAGGGCGTGAGAAAGTATAAAATGGTGATGGATATGATTTGGTGAGGTTGGAGAAGAAGGGAGGTTTTGGGTAAGGTAAGGAAAGAGAGTGGGAGGGGAGGGAAAGTAAGGTGTAGGAAGGGAAAATGTGCCGTGAGAAAGTTTGTTATGGCGTGGAAGAGGGCAGTGAAGTGGGAAAGGAAGTGAATGAACGGGAAGAAAGGTTGGAAAGGAGTAAGAAAGGATGAGAATTAAGGTGTAGGAAATGATAAGGTGGCTGGGGAAAGTAAGGAACGGCGTGGGAAAGTTGGGAACGGCGTGGGAAAGTAGGGAACGGCGTGGGAAAGTAAGGAACGGCGTGGGAAAGTAGGGAACAGCGTTGGAAAATAAGGGACGGCGTGGGAAACTCAGGAACGGCGTCGGAAGGTGAAAACAATGTGAAAAGCTAACCGGTGTATATGTAGGTTAAAAGGATATGGAAAGGATAGTGTTGACGTGGAAGGTTACGGATGGATACGGAAAGATAGGAAATGGGTGGGGAAAAACCATCAATTGAGTTACGGGAGAAGGGGATGGGGCAGGGATGGAAAGGCTAGGTAAGGGAGAGTTGTGAAAGGTACGGGATGGAATGGCAACGTTAGGGAGGGGAATGGATGGGGTGACGTGGGGAGGGAAGGATGGCGTGGGGAAGAAAGGAGGGATGGTGGGTAAGGAAGGTAGGGGCAGCGAAGTGAAGGAAGGTAAGGAGGGTTTAAGATGTGGGGTAGGGTAAAGTAAGGGGGGTTGCTTGGAGGGGAGGTAAGGTAAGGTAAGGGGTGTGTAGGTGGGGGTGTAGGGTAAGGGAAGGGAAGGTGCTTGGAGGGGAGGCAAGGTAAGGTAAGGTAAGGCAAGGGGGCGGGGGAGATCCAGAACTGCAGTCATGCCGTTTGTCTCTCACAGCCTATTGAATTTCGATGTTATTTTGTTTTACTTTTTCTTTTTTCGTTTGTTTTTAGTTTTCTTCTTTTTCTTTGACTTTTATTTTTAACCTTTCTCTCTCTCTCTCTCTCTCTCTGTTCATCTTCGTGTTTTGCTTCCTTTATTGTTTTCTTTCCTTGTTTTCTTTTACGTGTTTTTTTTTAGCTGCTGTGTTTTTATTTCTCTTATTTTTATTTTTCTTTTCTCTCTCTAGTTTTCTCTCTCTCTGTTCGTCTTCTTGCTTCGGTTCCTCTCTATCATTTTCTTTCTCTTCTTTCTTCTCACCTTTCTTCATCTGTTCTATTTGTGTTTGCTTCTCGTTTATTCATTTTCTGTTTCTGGGTTTCTGTGGTGGTTTTATTTTTGTTTGTTTCCTTTTTCTCGTTTCACTTTTTGTTTCTTTTCCTTATCCTCATTTTCCTCCTTCCATTCGTTCCCTTTGACCTTTCCCACGTCAATATCCTTTTTTTTATTTCCTTTCCCCTCTTCTTTAACGCTCGAAACCTTCATTGATATTATTTTATTTGTTCCGAGTAAAGGAAGAAAAGTTAATATGGGGAAATGTGTTTAATGAAGAAAAAAAACATACATAGAGTTTACAAAATCAGAGAAAGACTCGCAAATTTTCTTCTTTCCAATATTACAACTCGATAGGAAAAAAGCGGAACAACTCGTGACTGATCGATATAGACAGAGAAAAACATATCCGCGTATGTTCCCTCTTCCCTTACTCCTTTAATCAACCAACGAGAAAGGGAAAGAGAAATAGAGAAGAGAAATAGAGGAGGCCAAATTTGTTCCCATAATAAGACGAAAAAAAAAAATACCTACTGCTCACAAAATTGGAAAATGAACTCGCACGATTTCCTGTTTCCATATTTAAGGTCGGTATTAAAAGACACGTTCGCTTCTCACATCAGCTATTTCTAAAGGTCAAAGAAAAGGTCAGTCGGGTTGTAATGAATGTTTCTTGAGGTTCACGGTAAAGAGGAAGGGTCAGACTTCCACCAGGCTCTTAAAACTGCTCCTGGAAATGCCTACAACTCCTACGAAAGCCTTGTCAAATACGTGTTCTTGGACGACTAAATGTCTTATAATACGACCCAAAAAAAGACTCGTAAGAAAAAATAAGTAGCTCGTGATTGATCAAAAACAGAAAGACAATACCTCGCTATGTTCCCTTTTCACCTCTCTCCTTTAATCAAACAACCATGAAGGGGGGAGAGAGAGAGAGAGAGAGAGAGAGAGAGAGAGAGAGAGAGAGAGAGAGAGAGAGAGAGAGAGAGAGAGAGAGAGAGAGAGAGAGAGAGAGAGAGAGAGAGAGAGAGAGAGAGAGAGAGAGAGAGAGAGAGAGACATTGTACGAGACGAAATAGAGAAGCGAGTCCAGATTAATAGTGGAAGAATATCTAAGTTGTTTCCTTATTGATACTCGTGAGAAAAAAAAGTGAAAGATCTCGTTAGTTATAAAAAAAACAATACCTCGCTTATGTTTCTTTTTCACCCACCATGATGGAAAGAGAGATATACATTGTACGAGACGAAAAAGCCACGCTAGATTAAGAAAGTGAAAACCGATCAGAGGTACACACACTCGAATCCTCATCATCACCGCCGCCCAGATATTTATTGTCGGGTCTTGAAGAAAAAGTCTCCGGAAACACACTTACATTATGGACGATTTCTTTTTTGCTTTTTGTTTCTGAAGTGATTCGTTCGCGTCATGAGGAAACTTAATGCTTAGTATAATGAAGCTTCATGAGACGTGGCCTGGAAACTGTGGAGAGAGAGAGAGAGAGAGAGAGAGAGAGAGAGAGAGAGAGAGAGAGAGAGAGAGAGAGAGAGAGAGAGAGAGAGAGAGAGAGAGAGAGAGAATGAATGTTGCCTGGCCCAAATTACCTGTGCGTGGTCGAAACTTTCCTCCCTTTCTTGGCCCTTGCTGTGTGAACGTGCAGGCGCGCTCACACACACACACACACACACACACACACACACACACACACACACACACACACACACACGTACACACACGAATGATATTGAACTTTAAAACGACTTAAAAACTACGAAGGACTTTTAAGATCAGATTAAGGTTAAGAAAAAGCAAAACCCGCACCGAACAGTTAATTTATACATACATACATACATACACACATACGCACATATATACACATACGCCCATATACATACACACATACATACATACCTATCGAAATACGAGAACAAATATATAAATTCTTTCGCAACGTGAACACAAAAACAATCATATCCATAACGTAGATTTACAAGCCCATATGTCGTAACCCTCTCTCTCTCTCTCTCAAATCGCTGTAGCTTTCTTTATAGGTTGAATTTACGAGGAAATGCGTGTGTGTGTGTGTGTGTGTGTGTGTGTGTGTGTGTGTGTGTGTGTGTGTGTGTGTGTGTGTGCTGTATATAAATGAGCTAGAAATACAAATTGACAGACAACCAACATCTGTACGTACGATTTCATTCAGACACGAATTTGCATGCCTATCTCCCTCCTTCCCCACCTATTTACATACATACACACACATACATATAGATACATACATATATACATCCTCTTTTCTTCTATATCCTTCCTATCGGCTGTCGGTTCCTCTCTTCTTTTTACTTTCCCTTCACTCTTTGACCTCCCTCTCCCCTTCCTCCTTACAGCTGCCTTACAGTTCCTCTCTCTCTCCTCTTCTTACTTTTATTTTCCTTCACTGTTTGCCCCCTCTCTCCCCTTCCTCCTTACAGTTGCCATACCGTTCATCTGTTCCCCATCTCACTCCCCCCCACCCCTCAACAGTTTTTCCCCTTTCGCCCCTTCCGCCATTAAGTTGCCTTACCGTTCCTTTCTCTCCTTGCAGTTCCCGTGGTTGGGGTCGCCGGAGTGGTTGGGGGCACTGCCGTTCTGCCCTGTGACGCTGCCCACCCACCCACCGACTCCATTGTCATCCTTCTATGGTTTCGAGACCCGCTGACGACGCCCATCTTCAGGTAAGTTAAGATGAAGGATTGGGGTTAGGGGGAGTATTAGTGAGTGGTAGCTTAGGTTAGGTTAGGTTAGGTTAATAAAAAAATCACTAGTGGTTTCGCAGTTGAGTTTCCAGATAAGTTTTAATACAAGGTTTGGACATGAAATGAAAAATTTAATTCGTCTTCTGATACAATTATAAACACATGTTTGCTCTCTCTCAGGTAAAAGAGCATTATTCTCTTTGATTTGGTTTTGACTCTAACGTCGCACATCCTTTCATTTATATTTTACCGCGCTTTGGCGAGCCCTCCTCGGGCGTACGATAATAACTTGACTTTCTCCTCACTCACTCGCTCATTCACTCACTCACTCACTCACTCAATCACTCACCCCCTACCACACACACAATATAAGATGCCCAACTGACTTATAACCATTACTTTGAAAACTGCAAAAGAGGACTTAGATAGGCTACTACATATTGAAATCACTATTAGGATCATGCAACCCAGACTTTCAGAGGAGACTCGTTGGGGGTTGGTGTTCCACGTTGGTCATGGAAACAGACTGATGTATTAAAAAGGAGCGTAAAGTCTGCTTTGAACAGAATGCCGATGTCCAATATTGTGAGCATCAACGTTTTATTTCTATTTGTATATTCAGACATACTCTCGGATCGCTTGGGCACCATTTATCGATTTATAATTCTTTGCGTGATTTCACAAAGGCTTCTCGTTTTCTGCAGTATGATATAAATGTCTCGATTTTAGTCAAGTGTTCCTTAAAGTACCTCAGCAGGGATTGTTAAAGAGTGTTGAAGTTCTTGAGGTAGGCAGGAAAAGGTAAAGATTTTAGTACGCTTGAGTTTTGCAGGTGTAGGAAGCAGAGTTTCAGGGTAGCGAGAAACAATTTGCGGACTCCAGTGAAGTTCGTGGAGGTGTCTTACTCGGGTGGTTACTGTGCTGCATTCACACGACAGGGATATTAGTTATGAAGTTATAATGCTGTAGGGTGAACTCCGCAGAGGTAGCAGATGCAGATTAATAGCAGCAACACGGAGAACTTGACGCAGGAATAAGCAGCCTCTGATATACAACGCACTACATTTGCATATACAGCCGTGTGTAGGGCGATTGGCCAGTTGCAGACTCATATTCTATTGTGGCGCCACTATAAACACTTGCCTGCGCCATGACGGGCTGGGGCCGAACACCATCCATGCCCCTCAAGCAAGCCTACCGGCGCTATAGGCGTAAACAAAAAAATTATCTCCCTTCGCTAAAGAGGTCGAGTGAAAAAATCTAAGGAGTACCGGTACGCCCCGGCCTCCGACCATCATTGCTTTCACTCTAGAAATCTCGTGTATGGACTATGGGGCGTTGCGTTTCATTTACAAAAGGGTGATTTTATTCGCCGGGGGGTGGGGGGGGGGGGGTAGAGCTCTAACACCCCAATAATAGCAGTGATCAACTTCCCCTTATTCTCCTTCACCTGAGATTATTAATTAAGTTGACTCCCCACGACCAACAACTGATATATATACCTGGATTTCCTCCACCTGCGGACGCCCATGCCAGTATATGATTTAACCCCCCCCCCCTCGCCGGTCGTCAGGGCTGCGGCACCCATTACCTGTATTACAATACTAAAAAAAGAGCAACTCCTTTTAACGATAAACTGAACAAAACAGTAAAGACAGCTACATCAATCAAACAGATTATGTCCGAATAGAAAAATGGACGTGAAGTGACAACGCTTCCCCGTGGCAACCCCTCACAAACGACGGGAGGAATCGTAAACAGACATCAATAGCGACGAAGCTGTAACTGCAGGATGTATGCGCTGGCAGAGGGGCGGAGTGACGAGGAGTCGGGCAGCTTTTGCGGAAATGTCTCAGTTGTCTCCCCTGACGCCTTGTGGAGGAGGAAGGCGAGGCGGGCGACGCGAGGGAGGGACGGGCGACTTGATTGGACGAGTGAGTGAATGATGGAGTCAGAAGGCGAGTCTCAACGTGAATGTAAGGACGAGTCTCCCTGGCGGTGAGCAGATAAAACCGTGAATCGCGTCTTCAACATTGTTTCTTGTCTCGCTTCCCCTTGAGTAATGTATATACTCCGTCAGTCACGCAGGATTGACCGTAGACTCTTAAGTGACAAAAGCATCGACACAGAACGCTATGACTATGCCTTGTAATCAATCTGTATGGCATTAGTGAGATCCACCCTGGCTATACTGTGTAGTATTGTCTGGGTATTGAATGCTCATCAATTCCGAGCTTCCAAATGGCCCTCTCTTGAAAGGCGGAAGATGAATGGCGACCAGGTACGTGTCATAGTGGACGAGAGCGTTCAGCAAAAGCATATTGATATTGTTTATTATGAAAGGCCGACGGTAAGACTTGAGGCAATCAGTTTCGTGGAGAACTTGAAATTTGAAGCGAACTCACGAACTCACGAACTGGCTCACAATTACGAGTGGAGGAATCAGATACTTGACAACCATGCGTAACTTCAGATGAGCACGACTGAAGCTTTTAAGAGGAGGGTAGATGAACTCTCGGACGGGGAGGAGAGAAGGTGATGAATGAGAACTGTTTTGTGGAGGCTAGCTACTACTACTACTACTACTACTACTACTACACCTACTACTACTACTACGATTACTACTACTACTACTAATACTACTATTACTACTACTACTACTAATAATAATAATAATAATAATAATAATAATAATAATAATAATAATAATGAAAATATATAATAACATTAGAAATATAACTTTGTAATTGTCATAATGGTAAGGACATTAGCATTTCATTCCTCCTCCCCTTGCACAACCAATATAAAAGTCTAATTTCCGTTTGACGTTCCATTTCTCGTTTTGTTTCAATTGGCATAAATCACATTACACGAACCTTTGTCGAGGCGGCCCAGCTGGAGGGAAGAGAGGAAGGAAGGAAGGAAAGGGTGAGAAAAGGAAGGGTGGGGAGATTGAACGAAGAAAGGGCGGGGAGAGTGAAGGAAGGAAGGAAGGAGGGAAGGAAGGAAGGTCGGAGAAATGGAAGGAAGGAAGGACGGGGAGAAGGAAGAGAGGAAGGGTGGAGTAAAGGAAGAAAGGAAGGAAAGAAAAAAGGGCAAAGAGAAGGAAGGAAGGGCGGAGAGAAGGAAGGAAGGAAGGAGAGAAGGAAGAAAGGGCGGAGAGAAGGAAGGAAGAAAGAAAGGGTGAAATGAAGGAAGAAAGGAAGGGCGAAATGAAGGAAGGAAGGAAGGGCTGAGAGAAAGAAGGAAGGAAGGAAGGGCTGAGAGAAAGAAGGAAGGAAGGAAGGAAGGGCTGAGAGAAAGAAGGAAGGAAGGAAGGAAGGAAGGAAAAAGGAGGTAGGATATAGAAAGGAGGAGGAATTTGAGAAAGAATCTGTGAAATTTTATTCCAAAACTATCTTTTACACCTGGCGTGTCCTCGCCGTGCCAACCTTCTACATCTCTTTTTTTCCTTTCTGCAATTTTATTTTATTTTCCTTGCAAGTTTTTTCATCTCTTTACTTTCATTTAATTTCCCTTCCTCTTCCCCTCTCCCTATTTTTGTTTTCTATCCTTCTCTTCCCGCTTTTTCCTTTCCCAATCCGCTATTTCACTTTCTTTTCCCTCAATTTTTTTCATTTCTTTACTTGCACTGAATTTCCCCTCCTCTCTCTCCCTATCTGTTTCCTATCCTTCTCCTCCCTTTTTTTTACACGTTACCTCTCCTCTACCCCTTCCAACCCTTTTCTTTTTGTGACCTCCCTTCCCCTTCCCTTGCTTTACTTTCCATCCCCCTTCACTGACATCCCCTTTCCTTCCCGTCCCCTCCTGTTCTTTCCCTTCTATTTTCCTGTCCTTCATTTTTTTACAACAAAAGAGCTGGCATATATATATATATATATATATATATATATATATATATATATATATATATATATATATATATATATATATAGATATATATATATATATATATAGCCCGCTACTTGCCGCTCCCACAACAGAAAATAGTTAAGAGTAGCCAAAAGAGAGATCAATTTCGGATGGAGAGGTGTCTTGATACATTCTTTTTGAAAGAGGACAAGTCATAGGCAGGAGGAAATACAGACGAAGGAAGGCTGTTCCAGAGTTTACCAGTGTAAGGGATGAAAGAGTGAAGATGCTGGTTAACTCTTGCATAAGGGGTTTGGACTGTATAGGGATGGGCTAGAGTGGACAGTCGAGTGCAGCGGGGCCGCGGGAGGGGGGGAGGCATGCAGTTAGCAAGTTCAGAAGAACAGTCAGCATGAAAATATCGTAGAAGATAGAGAGGCAACATGGCGGGGGAATTTAAGAGGTAGAAGACTGTCAGTAAGAGGAGGAGAGCTGATGAGACGAAGAGCCTTAGACTCCACTCTGTCCAGGAGAGCTGTGTGAGTAGAGCCCCCCCACAAGGGCGGACAAGGCCCCTATAAATGGAAAGCATTTGTGCGGGGGAGAAGAACTGGCGGAGACGGTACAGAACGCCCAACCTCGAGGAAGCTGATTTAGTGAGAGAGGAGATGTTAAGTTTCCAGTTGAGTTTTTGAGCTAAGGATAGACCAAGGATGTTTAGTGTTGAAGAACATAACAGCTGAGTGTTATCGAAGAATAAGGGATAGGTGTTTGGAAGATTGTGTCGAGTTGCTAGGTGGAGAAATTGGGGTTTTGAGGCATTGAAGGACACAAGGTTCCTTGTACCCCAATCGGAAATGATAGCAAGGTCTGAGGATCAGCGCTCTGCAGCCTCCAGTATGGTGTCTTGTAGTTCCTGTTGAGAAGGTCTTCTGTTGAAAGAAGTTGAATAATGCAGAGTGGAGTCATCAGCGTATGAGTGGGTAGGACAGTTTGTTGTGGAAAGAAGATCATTGATGAATAACAGAAAGAGAGTGGGTGATAGGACAGAGCCCTGTTAAACATCACTGTTGATAGGTTTAGGTCTCCTTGTGCCCACTTACACCGATGTCCTCTTTCCTTCACCTCCCCTTCCCTCTCTTCACTTTCACTCTTTCTTCCATCCTTCCCCATCACTGGCTCCTGTCCCCTCCCCGTCCCCCCATCAAAGGGCACATTGGCCTCCCCTACTTACTCCTCTCCGTCATTAGCATATAAATCATAGTTCAGCGCGTGTTAATGAGGGGGAAGGAGGCGCGGCGGCCCCGAGGCGAGGCGGCGCTAAGAGGAATTATTTCATGCCCGACGGATCATTAGCAGTATTACCTACCTCCCTTTTGTGCTACTGACCCCGCCCCGCCCCGCCCTGAACGCTGCCCCCCCCCCCCCCCCCTTCCTTCCGTCCTTCCTTTTATCTGCTCTTCCGCCCTTTCTTTCTTCTCTCAGCCCTTCCGTCCTTCTCTCTGCTCTTCCGCCTCCCTTCCTTCCTTCCTTTATTCCCTCCTTCCCTCCTGCTCTTCAGCCCTTCCTCCCTTCCTTCCTTTCTTTTCTCCGCTCCTGGTACTGTGGGTGTTACTCTTGGTGATGGATGTGATGATGATGAGGAGGAGGAGGAGGACATAAGAACATAAGAACGTAAGGAGTGGAGGAGGAGGAAGAGGGAGGAAAGGAGGAGGAGGATGTTATCGTTTCAGGTGTTGTTGGTGATTTTTTTGTTGTGTTGGGTATTGTTAAGAGCTGGTTTTGCTGCTATGGGTTTGTTGATGCTACTACAACAGTAATACAAATAACAACAACAACAACAATTATTATTATTATTATTATTACTACTTCTACTACCGATAAAATGAACCAAAATTATCATCTTTACCATTATTATCATTATCAGTAGTAGTTGTAGTAGTAGTAGTAGTAGTAGTAGTAGTAGTGTTAAGGGTTGTTGTTGTTGTGTTGTTGTTGTTTCACTATTGTATTGTTGCTTGTACATATAGTTGTTGTTGTGACTGACCGTGTGAATATATACACTACAACCTGCTTGGCTGCTTGTCTGGATCTCCCCTTGTGTGTGGGGGAGAGAGAGAGAGAGAGAGAGAGAGAGAGAGAGAGAGAGAGAGAGAGAGAGAGAGAGAGAGAGAGAGAGAGAGAGAGAGAGAGAGAGAGAGAGAGAGAGAGAGAGAGAGAGAGAGAGAGAGAGAGAGAGAGAGAGAGAGAGAGAGAGAGAGAGAGAGAGAGAGAGAGAGAGAGAGAGAGAGAGAGAGAGAGAGAGAGAGAGAGAGAGAGAGAGAGAGAGCACTGATGCATTCGTAAACACATATATATACAAACTAATAACACACACACACACACACACACACACACACACACACACACACACACCTCCCGTGGCGCAACTGGTTACAGCGCTGCGCTGCCAGGCTTCACGGTCTGACAGGGCGGCGGCTCGAGCCTGCTCAGGCCGGATTTTTTTCTGTTGACTAGGAGTGGTTACTGTGACCCCTTGATCAAGTTGGATGGGGTGTGTGGTGTGTGAGGTCCTGGCAGTACCCAGAGATGGACGATAAAGAGTACTTGCTCATGTCGGGAGGGTACCTGCCGGCGATTACGAGTCCAACACGTGAGCAGGCCGAGGTGAATTACACACAAACACACACACAAACACACACACACACACACACACACACACACACACACACACACACACACACACACACACACACACACACATACACACACACACACACAAATATATAACGCGGAGGAGTTGCCCTAAGTGAAATATTTTAAAGTATTGTGTTAGGGCTGTGTTGTATACTTTCTATTTTATTTTCGGGGTGGAATTGGACCAGTGAGAGGAAGGGGGGGTAGAGGAGGGGAGGAGAGGAGAGTGGAGGGGAGGGGAGGGGTGTTGCTTAGCATGAAAGTGGTGGTGGTGGTGGTGGGACAGAAGAGAAAGACGAAGGATGGAAGGAGGTGAGGGAGAGAGAGGGAGAAGGAGGGAGGAAAGAGAATGAAATGGTGGTGGAATCCGTGGAAGGGAGAGAAAAGATACGGAAGTAAAGGAAAGTGATGGAATAACAAACAGTAAAAGCAAATGGGAAAGGGTTAGAGGGAGAGAGAGGGAGACGAGAGAGAGAAAAGAGAGAGAACAAAAGAGGAGGCAAGGTCGGTCGCAGTGAATTCGCGGAAGAGAAAAGAAAACGTAGAAATATGAAAGGAAAATGGGGAGCGACATGCTAGAGGTATGGATAATGGGAAGTGACATGCGAGTTATTGAAAATGGGAAGTGACATGCGAGTTATTGAAAGTGGGAAGTGACATGCGGGAGTTATATGGAAAATGGGAAGGGATATGCGGGAGTTATATGGAAAATGGGAAGTGACATGCGAGTTATTGAAAATGGGAAGTGGCATCCAGGAGTTATATGGAAAGCACAGGTGGAGAGATAAAACTAGAGGAAGAGATGATAGAAAAATTTAGGCCTAGCAATACAGGAAAGAGGATTAGAAAAACATGCATGAAAAATTAAAAGTATATGCAAAAAAAAACCTTAACGAATAGCTAGAAATGAACGGAAATGGAAAGGGAGATAGAGAAAAGAGAAAAATGGAGAATGGAAAACTATAAAAACCAACAAAAAGACAAGAAAAAACATGAACACCGAAAGAAAAAGAGGAAGAAAGAGAAAGGAGAATCACCATAGATGGAAAATGACGGAAATGGGAAGGTGAAACAGAGAGAAGAAAAAATGGAGAATGGAAAACGATAAAAAAAATAGAAGCAAAAGAAATGAACACTAAAAGAAGAGAAAGAAAGGAGAATCTCGAACTGAGGAAAAAGGAAAAAGGGAGGAAGGAGGAAAAATGGTTAGGCAAAGAGAAAGGAGAGAAGGGAAGGAGAAGGGGAGAAGGAAGAGAGAAAGAGGAAGGAGAGGAAGGGGTGATGGGGAAGGGGGTGCTAGGAGGATCAATTAAATACCGGAGACACAAGAACCGCCGACGTAAAAAGAAAAAAAAAATGAAGGCGGTGAAAAGGTTGCGAAAAAGAGAAGTGGAATGGGGATGTGTTGGTCTCTGTGTCTGTCCGTCTCTCTCTCTTTCAGCTGATTTCCCAGAAGACGCACCTGTTTAAGAAGCTTTCACTGTAAGTAGAGTTTATTTTCATGTGGCTTTTTATCCCCT
Organism: Eriocheir sinensis; assembly: GCF_024679095.1. NCBI lineage: Eukaryota > Metazoa > Arthropoda > Malacostraca > Decapoda > Varunidae > Eriocheir > Eriocheir sinensis. The sequence continues at coordinate 37,085 of NW_026110484.1, forward strand.
CGCCACAAAATCATTATGAAAGAAAACACTGAAAACTTGATCCGCCGCAGCCCCGTAGTGAAGGTCCAGAGCAACGTTTCCAGATGGTCGTACTCAGCCTCCTCTGTTTGCCGATTTCCGACCTAAAAACTGTCTCCTCCACCCCCAAAACTGGCTTCATCTAAAATTATCAATAAAATGGTTAATTACTGGTGTTTCTTGGCAACATTTATGGGCCAGAAGCCGGTAAATACGCGGCTCTGTGTACGATAACCTGGTAGCGGTGGTCCAGAGTCGGTGTTCTCAGACGCTTCCGCCTCTCGCATCAACTACCTCCCAAGGCCGAAAATAGAGCAGTCGGGTCCGCATGAGTATCTTTCGAAGGTTCATGGTACAGAGAAACGGTCAAACCACCACCAGGGTCAGAAAACTACCCCTGGAAATGCTCACACTCCTACGAAAGCCTTAATGTTTAAGAATATAACCCCTGGACGTTTGAAGGTGTCTTAGGCGTGCCTGGTGACCGTCATCTGGGTGGAACGTACAATAGCCTACATAAGGAGAACGGTCGTACATTCTTAGCCGTTTAGTGATTTCTTGGGCTCATGTTTGGGATCCTTATAGTTGTTAGTGGTAGGGCGCCGTGGTTTAGTGGGTTACAGCGTCAGTCCATGGGTGTAAATTCTCTCTCTCTCTAATCCCAGCGCCACCGTGGGACGACTGAAAAGGCATCCCAGACATCCCAATCCCCCCCCCCCTTCCTCAAACGGTCACCTTATATGAACATTAGTAAAAGCTGTCAAGACAAGTAGGGAAAAGTTTCTAAGAGTGTGTAGTGTAGACGTTTTACTGAACTCTATTGCTTCTGCTTCTTTCATGATATCAACTTTACTTGAAATTACAGTATCTCCAATGTAAAAAAAAATAGTAATGACAACCTCTCTTTTTTGGCCACTCTACCGAACTCTTTTGATAGGGGGAGTGTTTAGCGGACCTTCTTTTCTTATTATTACATTTTTTTTGCCCTTGAGTTGCTTCCTATACTGTAGAAAAATATAAAAATTGTTTGTTTAGGAGAATTAAAACAAAATAACGGGGAGCAGACAAACAGCATATGCAAAGTAATGTCTGTGGTACTCCGTCAAAGTCACTGAACTGAGGAGACATTCACCTGACACTGAAGGGAGAGGCGGAACATTCAGACAAACAGGAAACATCGAGGCCTTGATGGGAATAAAGTTGAATAAGTGGACCTCGTGGTGACACTAAAATGAAAATATATAAAAAAAACATGAACTAAAGTTATTACGAAGCTAAAACGAAAAGTCCGTATTCAACAAATTATTTCAGAAGAGTTAAAAATACATTTAATAACGACGACGCAGCGAAAGCCTCGTTAGACTAAACTTGTGAAACGCATCCTTCCCCAGGACATCATTACTCGTCGTGAACTTTTGCCAAATTAGGAATCCGTTCCGTGAAGAGAAGATTACACTGTTCTTACCCCCCCGGAAAGAGTAAAATTCCGCGCACGAGCAGACATAAATAAAACGTGACATCCTTTTCCGTGACAAACCGCCGCCGCCGCCGAGTAAGCTGATCGGGAGTTATCAGATACTTTTCCTTGCACGTGTCCTTCCTTCCCACGCACTCAGGGTTATATTCTTAAACATTTCGGCGTCCAAGCGCGCTCGCACACACACACACACACTCACACACACACACACACACACACACACACACACACACACACACACACACACACACACACACACACACACACACACTCACACACTTCATAAGGCATTCGTAGAGGTTGTGAGTATTTACACGGGTAGTTTTATGATCCTTGTGGTAGTTTGGCAAGGCTTCTGCGCCATGAACGTGAAGATAGCTCATGAGAACCCGAAGAATCTCCTTATCGGTCATGGGAAATAGTTGTTGTGAGGGGCGAAAGCGTCTGAGAATACCGACCTTTGAGGCATCAGAACTTTAGCGAGCACAGTCATGATAAAACACACGCAAATTGGACGATATTGTAGTCCATCTTCGCCGAAAACCAAAACTCGGTCGCACAAACTATTTCGCCTTTATTTTCCGGCTCCGGCTGCAGGGAGGTCGCCGCCCCTCGCTGGAAACACAAAACCCGCGAGACCGGACTATCTATAAAGAAAGGAAGGGCAAGCGGCGCGGCGTAAACAAAAGAAGCAAAGCCGGCGTGGTCTCTAAAAAGATTTACTCGGCGTTTTCAGCATGTCCCACACACCGAGCTCTTCCCCCCGCCATGAAAGGAGACAAAAGGTTAATAAAAGTAGAGCTCGAGCGTTTTGTTTTACACGCTAATACTTTACATAAACATTGTTGCACGTGAAGTTAAAAGGAAAAACACGATGCATGAGATGATTTATAAGAAGCGGCAGATAATGAAACAAAAAATATGTATAATTGCTACTAATAAAAATTATATAGAGGTCAAGCACATACTCGTACAAGCACATACTCTACATGAACATTGTTGCACGTGAAGTTAAAAGGGAAAACACGAAGCATGAGATGATTTATAAGAAGCGGCAGATAATGAAACAAAAAAATATATAATCACTAATAATAAAAAGTATATAGAGGTTGAGGGTTCTGTTTTCTCCCATATAATCTACTTGAACAGTTGCACGGTCGAGGAAGCAGCTCAAGGGCAAAACTATATGAAAACACACGAAGGAGAAAGGAAGTGGAAGAGTAAAAGTAAAGAAATAAAGATAAAACAAAGGAATATAGAGAGATGATGCGGCGACAAGCATGACAACAAACGGACGAACAGACCCACAAACAAAAGCCGATTAAGTTTAAAAAATAATATATCCCAGCGCAGTTTTATTTATATTTTCTCAAACTGTTATATTCAAGCCCTGGAAACACACACACACACACACACACACACACACACACACACACACACACACACACACACACACACACACACACACACACACACACACACACACACACACACACACACACACACACACACACACACACACACACACACACACACACACACACACACACACACACACACACACACACACACACACACACACACACACACACACACACACACACACACACACACACACACACACACACACACACACACACACACACACACACACACACACACACACACACACACACACACACACACACACACACACACACACACACACACACACACACACACACACACACACACACACACACACACACACACACACACACACACACACACACACACACACACACACACACACACACACACCACGAGTACGAAGCGTCCTCAACCACATTAACGTAAAGATTAGCAGCTCGGAAGATTGTTATTATAGCGAAGGTTTAGCGTAAGCGTGTAGTGTGCCTCGGTATACAAATCTCTCTCAGCGGGATAAAACAAAAACAAAAAAACGATACAGACAAACTCGCGAGATTTATAGTAAACGAATGAAGGCCACGCGCCGTCTGCCATAGCAAAAAATAAATAAAATAGAATAAAGTAAAATAAATGAATAAGATAAATAAGTAAACTAAAATAAAATATAATAAAATGGAAAATGAAAAGATAGTAAGTTAGAATTCCCTGCTTTTTTTTCTTGTCACGCAGCAATATGTATCTTAAAAAAAGAAATAAGGTAATGTAACTCACCATTATATATATATATATATATATATATATATATATATATATATATATATATATATATATATATATATATATATATATATATATATATATATATATATATATATATATATATATATATATATATATATTCACAATATCTGGTAGCCATGTAAAAAAAAAAACAGCTAATAAGGGTTAAAAAATTCCTTGTTAATATCGGATCTTTTTTACTCGCCTCACTCAGCAATACGTAGCCTAAAAATATGTGCCTTACCATTAAGAAATATATATATATATATATATATATATATATATATATATATATATATATATATATATATATATATATATATATATATATATATATATTTATAAAATCACAATATATGTCAGCCATGGCAAGAAAATTAAGGCGATGAAGGAGCCGCAGGGAAAGGTGACGCAACACAAAAGGGAAACACAAAGGGAGGGGGAGGGAGGGAGAGTGGGAGGGAAGGAAGGAGGGAGGGAGAGGGAGAGGGAGGGAAGGAAGGCGGGAGGGAGGGGGAGAGGGAGGGAGACACACCTGACCCTATGGACCGTACACAGTGAGATATATAAGGTAACATATCTCACCATTACTAAATATAAATAAAAATCACTATCTGTCAGCCACAACAACAAAAAAAACATAAATCTAATAAGGTTTAAGATATCCTTCGCTACTCCTTATTTCCTCTCTACACTCTGCGGTATGTACGTAAAAAGAAAAGTAATGTCTCACCATCAATAAATACATAAAAAAATCACGATATCCGTCAGCCATAGGAAAAAATAAATAAAGCTAATCGGGTTCAAGCAATTTCCCGTTCCCCTTTTTTCCTCGCCCCAGCAATATGTATCTCGGCATCAATAAATATACAAACAAGCCCGATGCTGTATACCGTGATCAAGGGTACGTTTCGGCGGTACCAACAACACGCATCTCCATATCAAAGAACATTCCTCAACAAACAGGAGCATAATAAGCCGCGTGCACGCCGCCCGCTTCTCGTTCGCGAAACAAGATTAATGCTCAGAAAAAAACTACCTTTTCGGCATCCACCATGTAGCTTGCCTTCCTTCCAGCCTGCCTGCCTGTCTGTCTGTCTGTTTACCTGTCTGCCTCTCTCTCGCACACACCTGTCCACTCTCGTTTACACATCTGGTTTGAAGCGTAAAGCACGTTAATTAGCTGACTAGACATGGAAATGTAGTGTATTTAGCTAAGATTATGTAAATGTATGAGTATTGAGTCTCTCTCTCTCCTTTTCTGACTGATTATTATTTATTCCTCGTCCTTCCCTGTTTTATTATTTTTATTAATAGTAGTAGTAGTAGTAGCAGTAGTAGTAGTAGTAGTGGTAGCATCAATATGGCTACTAAATTATGATCCTTTAGTCGATTATAGTAAAAGGAGCATGAATTTCTCTCACAAGAGCGTGGAGTCGTTCATTCACCGCGCAACGCCTCCAGACCTCTGTTTTTCCTCCATTGGCTACGGCGGAATAAACCGATGCCTGAGAAGTCTTCGGGAAGTTGAGCATTCTTTAATTGCTGTTTCCCTTTCGGCTCTGTGTCTCGGGGTTAATATCCACAACAATATCGAAATGTCAACGTGAAGAGCATTGTCCAGAGAGGCGGGGATAATCTTTCTTCCCTCCCTCCCTACCACCTCGCCCACACATTCACTTCACCGACTCTTCTCGTGTTTTACTAGTATTGTGTCTCCTGCTTGCAACTATTTCCAGTGCCATCGGTAACTTACACGTGCACACTCACTCACAGACAAGTTCAGTTACTCAAATGGAATGGTGCTTAGTAAGAGAATGCTGTTTCCTGCAAGGTGTGTGTGTGTGTGTGTGGGTGTGGGTGTGGGGGCTGGGGGTGGTAAGAGAGAGAGAGAGAGAGAGAGAGAGAGAGAGAGAGAGAGAGAGAGAGAGAGAGAGAGAGAGAGAGAGAGAGAGAGAGAGAGAGAGAGAGAGAGAGAGAGAGAGAGAGAGAGAGAGAGAGAGAGAGAGAGAGAGAGAGAATGGTTAAAGGCAAAAAAAAGCAATATATAAATGGCCTTAGCAAAAAAAAAAAGTTAAACTATATAATGTTGATAAGTGATATTGATAAAAGCGAACGTAGCAGTAGTAGTAGTATCAGTAGTAGTAGTAGTAGTAGTAGTAATAGTAATAGTAGTAGTAGTAGTAGTAGTAGTAGTAGTAGTAGTAACAAAAATAAGATTAACATAGGCTACACAAACATAAACATAATATAAAAATCAAAGCACGAACTCACAAACTCTATAGAAAACGAGGCGCACGTTCTTCAGCGGGGACTCAAATTTTACGCATGAACGCAACGCTGTCACGCCCCTACACACACACACATATACACACACACACACACACACACACACACACACACACACACACACATACACACAAAACGCTATGTTCGCAGTATATAGCGTGCGTACCCACCTGTTCTTAAAGAGAGAGAGAGAGAGAGAGAGAGAGAGAGAGAGAGAGAGAGAGAGAGAGAGAGAGAGAGAGAGAGAGAGAGAGAGAGAGAATATTCCCTCCATATTTACGAGCCAATAACGAGCTATACCTGTCTCCTCCCGCCTAACGTAAGGTCCTACAGCCCAGATAGTTTTCGTTCCCTGTCCATCGCCTTATTATTTTTTTATTATTACTACTATTGTTTACCCGCCGCCGCCGATGTATGCGTGCGCGTGTGTGGGAATAGAGGTTGCTGGGGTTTGGGGTGCGGGGGGGTGAGGGAGGGGTTGCTTGTGTGTGTGTGTGGAGGGTGCGTTTGCATATTTGTCTGGGTGAGTGTGTGTACAGGGGTGGGGTTGAAGGCATTTAAAATCAATACATATGGTGTTTGTGTAAATATTCTAATAATGTCAACACTAATATAACGTTGATAATAAGATTGTTGCTATTATTGTTTTCGATACTATTATTGCTGCTATTTTATATTTTAATTTATTAGTATCAGTATTAGTATTGGTATTAGTGTTATTATTATTACTAGTAGTAGTGTTAGTATCAACAACAATTCCAGTTTGGGCCTAAGGTTGACGCTCGGTATTAGCTGTCTTTTTTCATCTTCATCCATATCATCGGTTGTTGGTAGGGGAGCGCGTCGTGTCTGCTGTACCTGAGGGGAGGGGGCACTGGATACGTGTTGGGTATGAAGCAAGTTATTGATCGGCCTGTGCTGGTGAAACGTGGCACACCATACCCGTAGACTCTACACACACACACACACACACACACACACACACACACACACACACACACACACACACACACACACACACACACACACACACACACACACACACACACACACACATATCTGCATCTCTATAATCTATTCTTTACTACCTCTTATGGGGCATTTTGCAAGGGGCATAGGGCATGGGAAGCTGGCACAGAGCATCAAACTTGGGTATGATTTAGCAGACTTCTTTTTATTTATTTATTGGCGTCTTTATTCCCTTTAAAGGAGCCACATTCTTTTGGTTTATTTTCCTGTTCCGCCTTGCCTTGTGAACCCCACGGAAAATAAGACCTGACTGTTATGAGGCTCAGTCGGCCGCGAGCAGTGACAGGGATCGTTTTCCGCCCTTCGCCTCGTGTCCCCCTCGTGCGCTGCTCCGTAATGTTGCCTGGAAGCCTCGCGCCGCCTGCTGCTGGCCACGGGACGCCCGCTGACTAACAATGGCAATACACAGTTGAAATAATCAAGCCTGAAATATGATTTGAAGTCATTAATGTTGTAATAATGATGATGACAATTATAACTGTAATAATAATGGTCGTAGGATAATCGTATTTTTCAGTTTTCAGTATCATATATCATTTCCATCATACGGAATAATGGTATTGGGAACAAGAAAAATAATTCGTATTGAAGCAGCAAGAATGTATTTTTGAGATTGATTGAATACTGTAATGTGAGAAGAAAGGTGGAGATAATAAAAGAGAGAAGGAATAAGCGAAGAGGAGGAGGAGGAGGAGGAGGAGGAGAAGAAGGAGGAGGAGGAGGACGGGAAGGAATACGGCGAAGAAGAGGAGAACGAGGAGGAAAGATATTGACATGTGGTCTCTTATCTTTATTAGTTTCTTGCCTTTACGATCACATGGAGGACGAGAGAGAGAGAGAGAGAGAGAGAGAGAGAGAGAGAGAGAGAGAGAGAGAGAGAGAGAGAGAGAGAGAGACTACAGGCTTGGCAAAAGAGATTAAAAAAAAAATAGGAAGAGAAAACAGGGCGAAGAAAATACTGTTTGTCAAGGAACCAATAACCTACCGATGCCTTCTCTCTCTCTCTCTCTCTCTCTCTCTCTCTCTCTCTCTCTCTCTCTCTCTCTCTCTCTCTCTCTCTCTCTCTCTCTCTCTCTCTCTCTCTCTCTCTCTCTCTCTCTCTCTCTCTCTCTCCTCTCTCTCTCTCTCTCTCTCTCTCTCTCTCTCTCTCTCTCTCTCTCTCTCCTTCTCAGGGTCATATTACAGCGCCTCGTGACTTTCTCCTGAATTTGAAAGATGCGACAGTTGCCCTTGAGCGGCCTTGCGTTTTCCTTTAATACGAAGAAAACGGATCATTGACGCCTCCCCCCCACCGCCCTTCCTCTCCCCTCTCTCCCCCTCCTCCTCTCCCCCATCCCCACCACCTCAGAATTTGAAGAAAACGAGGAGATGAAAGGATAAATGTGATTAGTGGTTTATTTTCGTCTTTTTTTTTATCATTCTTTCATTCTTTATAACCCACTCCCCGCTTCTTGATCATCCTCTGTCGATTAAAGAGAAGAGAGAGAGAGAGAGGAAAAAATGCTTATAGATTCATCGCTTAGAATATTTTCCTCTTATGCGTTTTGAAGAGGAGGAGCAGGAGGAGGAGGAGGAGAAATGACGTCATGATAAGAAGACTTGAGCAAAAAAAGGAGAGAGAGAGAGAGAGAGAGAGAGAGAGAGAGAGAGAGAGAGAGAGAGAAATAGAATGATAGGCATAAAAGGAAGGCAGATAGATAGAGACACAAACAAACTGATTGATAAACAAACAAAGGCACACAATTAAAGATAATAAACGTAAAAAGACAATTGTAGATACAGAAAGAATTAGATAGACATAAAAAGATCGACTAACAGAGAAGGGACAAACGTAACAGTCGTCTTCACATACTTCGTCTTCTTCTTCTTCTTCTTCTGCTGCTGCCTAGTTTTCTTTTGTTGATGCTGCTCTACGTTTTCCTCTTTCACACATTTTTACTTTTTTTTTTATTTCTCGTTTATTTCTTCTACATCCACATCCTTATGGCTCTCCTTCTGGTCCTTGTCATCGTCATTCTCCTCCTCCTTTTCGCCGTTTTCGTTCTCCTTGTTCTCTTCCTCCTCGTTTTCCTTATCCATGTTTCCTCCTCCTCCTCCTCCTCCTCCTCCTCCCTACCCCGGTCCCCCCCCCCCCTCCACCTCCTACACCTCCACTTTCACCCCTTTTCCTCCTCCTCCTTCTCCTGCAAACCGGAAGCTTGTAAACGTAACCAAGATTTTGAAGGATGGCGATGTAAAAGTCTCGCCGCCGTCCCATCACATAAGTCAGACGTGAGTGCCAGTAAAGTCATCGAGAAAATGGCTTCCGACAGATAAGTCAATTTAGTGCAAGACGACAGTTAAGTATTAAAAGACCAGCGTGTCGCAGTAGTTACGTCCTTCTGCTCAACTTACGGTCTGAATGATTTTTTTTCTATTTTTTGTTTTAAAACCTGAATTAGGAGGACACAGTTACCTCCCATAGTTTGAAATTCGGAATGTCTCCCACAAGAATCCCAGCGAGAGGTTCTGTGGGAAGTTAAAATCAAGGGAACTTACACAAAATATTTCCTTGTGTCGGTGTGTATATGAATCTATCCACAAATGTAAGGGCACTCCCACTGAGCCAAGCTGATGTCTGGCAGTCCACCCTGGAGTGTGGCGGCGGCACTACCATGCACTCTGTCTTGGTGGTGGTGTAGAGGGAAGACAATATCGTGCGTGGCAGCATACGCCTGACACTCCAGTAAGGTCCTGCAGAGCCTCCACTGTGGGCGCCATCAGTACCATGTCTTCAGCATAACTTAGCGAGTTGATGCACTTATCATGCAAGTGGCAGCCTTATGTCACGCAGAGCGGCAGTGAGATCATCTGGGTAGACGTTGTACAGGTAGGGAGACAGGATCCCTCCCTGGCGAATACCATTGGATAATAATGATAATAATAATAATAATAATAATAATAATAATAAAAATACCGTAAAAAAATCACGTTTCCCCGTAAAGCTATAGTACCAATTCCTAACTGATCCGCTTGACCCTTACACTTGCTAAATCAGTACACATTCCATTTACGATTAGAAAGTACTACATCTTCTCTTGGATCACTGCTCAAGATTCGTCTTAGGATCATTGGTATCCAACTTTTCTTAGTTATCCTATTTCTTCTTTACTTCGTCGTCCGAGTTACTTTCTCTCTTCTCTCTTTTCACGGGTCACTGATCAACATTCGTATAAGTAGCTTTGGTATCGTACTTTTCTTAGTTATTAATATTTCTTCATTATTTCGTCCTCTGAGTTGCTTTTTCTCTGTTCTCTGTTCTCTTGGTTCATTACTTAAGATTCTTCTAAGTATGTGGTATCTTACTTTGATTAATTATTCTTGTATCTTCTTTAAATTTCACTCCTGTTACTTTTTTTTATTTCCTACTTAATTTCTGTTCTTCTGCTTCTTCTTGAGACTTTTGGTTTCTTGATCTCCCTCTCTTTCTTCGTCCTCGTCGAGTCATATATTCCTTTTCTCTACTTGTTCTTGACGTGATTCATTTGTCTTCCTTCTCTCAAGAACATCTCTGTAAAACGATTCTTACATATGTAATAATCTAATATTCATTGTCTGTACTTAATGATATTCTCTCTCTCTCTTTCGTGTTCTTTTAATTATCTTGCATCCATTTATTATTCTCTCTCTCTCTCTCTCTCTCTCTCTCTCTCCACACGTGCAAAACAAATATAATTTATATAAGTCATCCCTTGAATCGCGACCTTCCTTCAGCCTTTATGGAGGAAGAGGAGGAGGAGGAGGAGGAGGAGGAGGAATATTTTTTTATTAGAGAATTATTCGCCATGTGAAACTTCTTTTCGTTTGATTGTTGACTTAAGCTTTAAGTTACAGAGAGAGAGAGAGAGAGAGAGAGAGAGAGAGAGAGAGAGAGAGAGAGAGAGAGAGAGAGAGAGAGAGAGAGAGAGAGAGAGAGAGAGAGAGAGAGAGAGAGAGAGAGAGAGAGAGAGAGAGAGAGCGTGGAGGTGGACTCCCAGCTGCGGTTTGACCGTCACCTTGAAAGGGTGGCGCAAAAAGCCTCCCAGAAGGTGAACCTCCTGCGCCGCATGAAGAACCTCCTCGATGCTGAAGGCCTGAACACCCTCTATAAGGCACAAGTCCGTCCAGTGATGGAGTATGCACCGCTCACCTGGATGGCCAGCGCCCGCTGCCACCTCAACCTGCTAGATACAGGTGCAGAGGAGGGCTGAACGCCGCCACAACGGCACCCAGCCCCACCCACCGAGCCAGTGGGAGACACCGCGACAACAACAACAACACACACACCCCCACGAAGGAAGGCAAGACCAGCCACGACCCTGCTGAATAGCCTGGAGCACCGTCGCCGCGTCGCTGCCCTGACGGTGCTACACCAGGCACAAGTGGGCCTAGTGCCCCACCTGACGGACCTGAGGGCTACCTGGAGGAGGTCTGAGCGCAGCACGAGAACGGTGCTGAGCAACGCCTCCTCCTGGAAGTGCCACTGGCCCGCTCCAGCACCCACCAACGTGCCTTCTCCATCGCAGCGGTGGTGTGGTGGAACAACCTCACTGCTGATGTGGATGTGACACAACTGTCCACTCAGCAGATGAAGGTTGCGTCCCACAGGTGGCTACTCCTACACCCACCGTAAATATGTATATATATAATTGTATAATAATTGTATAATATAATCGGCAGAAGCTTGTAAATAGCTTCCCAACGGTCGGGGGAACTTTAGCATAGACAAATAATACTGCCATGGACTAATGTACTGACCACGTTTAAATAAAAAAAAAAGAGAGAGAGAGAGAGAGAGAGAGAGAGAGAGAGAGAGAGAGAGAGAGAGAGACGTCAAAAGTTGTGTGGGTTCATATACAAAGGGAGAAAAATAACATACATTGGAGGTACATGCCTTTGTTTATTTCTTTACCTATTTTTTGGGGGGTGTCAACGAGAAGGGGTGGGAAGTATGTGTGGTGGTGGTGTTGGTGGTGGTGATGAGCTTAACAGAGGTGGTAGTGGTGGTGGTGGTTGTGATGGTAGTGGTGAGGAATCGTAAACTACCGCACTTGAAGACTGTCGAACAAAATAGGTGTCCCAGTCAACCGTTGAACCCAGAAGGCTGGTCGGGTCATCATGCAGCAAGGCATTGCGGCATTAAAAACCAGCCGAATCAGCTTCCAAATAGGTAAAATTTTGTTTTTAATATCTCAAATCAAAGACGGCGCGGTTCTCGACGGGTCATTAATGGCGCCCAGCAGACTTGTATGTAGGTACTCTCTCTATCAAGGGACTCTAGCCAGAAGCCGATCCTGCTTACTGGGTTATAAGAGACAACCCCGAGTGAGGAGGCCAAACAATCGCTAGGCCCAGAACACTACCCATGGAAGTACCAAGAACCTTTGCGAAATCCTTATCAAATGTGTGTGTGTGTGTGTGTGTGTGTGTGTGTGTGTGATTACTGTGCTCCAAATAACATTCAAACTAAGATCTGAAACGATGAAAGCGAACCCAGAAAGCTAATGAGCGAATGTACAACACGTGCATATCTATATGTTATTTTTTACCCTATGACAGGTGACAGAGGACAGGTGCGCGAGGTTAAAGGTGAGTCTTAATGAGGGGAAGGGTTTGAATACGGGTCCGGAAGTTCATTACGTTCCCTTGTGTCGCATAAAACACTCCACTACAGCCTCATTTTGTTTGAGTTGATGGCGCTGGTGGTGGTATTATTGCTGGCGGTGATGGTGGTGGTGATGGTGGTGGTGATGGTGGTGGTGACGGTGGTGGTGACAGAAGGGTTAGGGGTGTAGTGATGGGGATGTTGAGAGGGTTAGTGATCATGCTGGTAAGAGGGCTGGTGTTGGTGGTATAGTATTGGTAGTATTGGTAATGATAGTAGTGGTGGTGGTAGTGGTCGTGGTAGTGGTGGTGGTGGTGGTGGTGGTGGTGGTGGTTACGATCCCAGTACTTCAGAACGGCAAAGAAAGGATAATAAAAAGAACGGCAATAAAAAAGTAAAGAAATAAATTCAGAGACGGGACTTAACATCACAATAAATAGCTTACAATGATAGATAAAGTAAAAGAAAATCACCAGTATTAAAAGCAAAAACAAACACTAATGCTAAAGCAGATTAGAGGAGGAGGAGGAGGAGGAGGAGGAGGAGGAGGAGGAGGAGGAGGAAAACATCAATGATAACTGACTTAGAAAATGTAGAAGAGGAGGAGGAGGAGGAGAACGTCAATGATAACTGACTTAGAAAATGTAGAAGAGGAGGAGGAGGAGGAAAAGGAAGAGGGAAGAGATGGAGGAGGAGGAGGAGGAGGAGAAGAAGGAGTTGAAGGTAACGTGAATATCGTCTCTGTTGTGAGGTACAGGAAGACATCAAGCTAATATATATTTCATTTCGAGGTGGTGGCGACTGATACAGAAGGGAGGAGAGGAAGAAAAGAAGATGGGTGAGAGCGAGAGAGAGAGAGAGAGAGAGAGAGAGAGAGAGAGAGAGAGAGAGAGAGATTGCTTTTATTTATTATCAACTCTCTCTTCCTCCCTCCCCCTCTCTCTCTTCCGCGGTGATGGGCAGTCATACCATGCTTTCGGACCTCATGAAAGCATAACAATCAGCAAAGAGACGCACCAATAACACACCTTTACGACCTCTCCTTCACCTACCTGAGCCATGGACCTGCAAATCAGAGGCACGCGGCGAGGGGAAGGATGCTCTGTCATGCCTTTGTTGCAGGGGCGGGCGGGCAGAGGAGCGCTCACACACCTCATGGGCTTCCTGAAATTTGTATCCGAGAGCCAGAAAGCGTAACCGTATCTCCCAGTGTGTGATCGCCCTTTAGGTTGTGTTTCAGTGAGGTTCAGGGCCGTGTTTTTAAACCTTTCTGCGCCCAAGTACACATATTTGACAAGGCTTTCGTAGGATATCTGGGCATTTCTAGGGTTAATTTTATGGCCCGGGTGGTAGTGTGACCCTTCTCCTGTACCGTCAACCCAAAGAAACGCTCATGAGAACCCGACTGATCTTTTTGGCCTTGGGAAGTTGTCGATGTGAGCAGCGGAAATGTCAGAGGATACCAACCTTAATGTTTCCAGAACCGAGTCGTATGTAGTTGGCGCTGAGCTAAAGCAATGCTGGTCATTCTAATAACAGACTGTGCGACATCACAGAGATTACTAGACTTATTTATTTTTTTCGTTGCAATATGTGTAAAAGCATGTCAGAGATTTTAGAGTTGGTGAACCTGTTTCGATCATTTGAGTTCTGATAACCATAACAGCTGCAGCATCAGAGCGATCATTGTTCATTTTTTTGTAATGTCTATAAATGAACGTTTTTAGCTCCATTACACACTCATAATTAACAAGTCCCTCCCATGCTCACCTGCCCCTCTTAACTAATTGAATTCGGATAATCCCAATAGTCCGAGTATAGCCAATGTTTTTTTTTTTTTACATATATATTATAATGTGAATTGATGCCATATAGAGAAAAAGAGAAAAAGAGAAGTAATGAAGAAAAGTGAGACAACTAATCGAGAAACACGGAAAAATATAAAGCAGTAATGGAAGTAACCGAGCTGCTTCTAGAATTAACAAACATTTCCTTTCCTCACTTGTTATCTTAACCAAATTAATTCTGTTAATTAATCCTAATAGCTACAGTGTCACAGGGATCACTGAGCCCTATCATTTTTTTTCCATTATGTTTATAAAAGCGTGTTGTTAGGCCCATCACAGGTTTTATAATTGATGGACATCTCCCTTCCCCGCCAATAACATGTGCGGTGCTACCCCATTCTGGTTCTAGCGGCCACAATATAACAATTTCTGGTCCCCGATTTATGCACTCCGGGTCGCAGGGTCCCAATCACTCTACGAATATGTGGTCCCTGAGTGAAGACGTTCGGCTGTAGCTTCGAAACTAAACATGGATTGTTCTGGAAAATACTCTCATTGTGATTCCATCTCAGAATTACTGTAAAGAACTCCCACTAACCTTAACATAACTTAACCTAACCTAACCTAACCTAACCTGCCCTGCCCTGTTAAAGAGTGGGCGCCACATACTCGAACAGAGAAGGGAAATACACCTCCGCTCCGGGCTTTGGCTGAGGCAGAGAGCAGCAGTCACCGCGCACACATGGCAGACAGACGCTACTTACTGCCTTGGTCCTGCAGGGTCTTGTTGGCGCAGTGGGATCATGGTCTACTCAAGTTCTTGTCGTGCTCGGTTTTAGGAACACCGCCTTAACGTAATAATTTTCCGTCTCTCGTTCTTGTAGTGTCATATTATTATTCTTTTATAACATAGTATTGCTCCAGGGTTGTGGGTCTCTATCGTTCTAGGATGAGAGCGTCCTCTTCTGATAGAGTAATGGCTGTATTTTGCTTTCTTGCATCTCTAGGATAACTTAATTTGATGTTAGATGGGTACTATTTCTGAAGGTGTGGTTATTTCGACTTGTCCTAGAATAAGTGCATCACACACACGGTGCTGCGGTAGGCAACACCGAAACTGTGAAAAATAGGTAAACAAAGTGTGAAGCGTCGCCGTTGCCATGGAGATGCATGCGAGAGGTCTCAAGCGGTGAAGAGGTGACCTGATAACCAATGCGGTCTATTCCCCTGTCTTACATAAAGGAAGCCGCGCTCTCCCGTACATAGAATGGTAGCGCTTTCCTGAACTATGCAGAGAGACGTTACCCACCATAGACTCAAAGCCCACTGAGCACCGAGGCCACGCGCAGCTCAGCCAATGCCCCAAACCTTACCTTAACTGCCCCGTAATAGGATAGCGAGGCTCATCACAACAGGGTGTTAGCACTCTCTAGTAATGAGACAGCGACGCTCTTCCATAATGTATTTTTTTTATATAACAAAGCTGATGGCCTTATCTGTCAAAGCCAACGTAGAAACTATTTCATCGTTTTCGGGTTATTGGTTCATTTGGATCGTATTAAGTGTCTCTTTTTGTAATGCAGGTGGAACAATGATGACTAATTACGGGTAGGTATTCATTCATTTCCGACACATGCAGGCTCGCTAACCCATGTGGAAACTCGTTATGGTAGGTTAGAGAGGGGCGAAAAGAAATTATATACGAGAATACATTTGCTACAACAGTCTTAAGAAGTTTGTGCATACACTTTGCTACTTAAATGACATAACAATAACCTACAGAAAAGGCTTATAGGGAAGCGTAACGGGTAAGTAATAGAGAAAGTGTTAAATATAGCAAGGAAAAATAATGTTGAGAATAGTACATTAATCGAGAAAAGAAATAGGAAATAGATAAGAAGTAATAGGAATGAAAACAGAGAAATAACAAAGAAGTACTAGAGAAAAGTTACGGAGAGTGAATAGTGAAAAGAAAGAGAAAATGTGAAGTAGTGGAGAAAAAAGGAGAAATGCCTCGACGTCAGCAAGACAGTGCAGCCTCCACCAGTTTGATGCGAACAGACTCAGTAAAGCAACGACGTGTATTCATTTTTGACGTGAATCCTCAAGCCACTGAGGAACTAACTTGTAAAAGGCACCGTGCATGACCAGTAACACTACAGCCTCGAGGAATACTCGAAAGCTGAATGTGTGACCCTGAAATTGTAAGTCAGGATTTGTATTGGCCTTATTAAGGTCCCAGGGCTGGCATGAGGTGACCCAACTCTTACTGCGGCTCATGACCTTGGTGGAAGTGCTGCTCATATCATGAAAGGGATGCCAAAACCACACATGATTTAGACTTTTTATTCATACTGATTATATTTTGTGTTTTATATATATATATATATATATATATATATATATATATATATATATATATATATATATATATATAGATATAGATATATATATATATATATCATTAGAAGCAGCAGTAGTGGTAGTAGTAGTAGTAGTAGTAGTAGTAGAAGCAGCAGCAGTAGCAGTAGTAGTATTAGAAGCAGTAGTAGTAGTAGTAGTAGTAGTAGTAGCAGCAGCAGCAGTAGAAGCAGCAGTAGTGGAAGTAGTAGGTGCTGTAGGAACCACATCTTTACCGGCATCATTATTACCACTGTTCCTGTTGCCATCATTAACATGTGTGCAGGAGGCTTCAAGTGTTTGTAGTACTATTATTATTACTCCCTCGCCCGCTCACTTATCACAGTCGCCCTCTCCCCTCACTCGCTCCCCTTTTGAGTTATATTTATCGAATTTCTATATTAATTTCAGTTTGGGTATGGTTCTCCCTTCCCGGAGTGTATTTTTCCGTAATAATATCATCCTTGCATTCTCGATAGGCTCTCACATCATTCTATTATATTCTGTTCTGTTTTGTTCTCTCTCTCTCTCTCTCTCTCTCTCTCTCTCTCTCTCTCTCTCTCTCTCTCTCTCTCTCTCTCTCTCTCTCTCTCTCTCTCTCTTCTCTCTCTCAATCAATTTTTTCTCCATTCTCCTTGTTTAAAACACATTACCGTCACATATGGTCTACCTTCCCCTTAGGTTAACACATTTTCTTCCCTTTCTTTTATTTTCTGTGTTTTTTTCTTTTCCACTCTGTACTCAGTCCATTTAGCGCATTCAGTCCCCTCTATTTACCGTTCTCTTTATGCCATGACGAAGAGAATGGGGGCCGGGTTATTCACACAATACCTGATTTTTTGGGGACTCCCTCCTGTCGCTGAGTTACTCTCATAGAAGCATCAAATGGCAATGAAATGGATACACAGCATCCTCAAATAACACGGGAGAATAGGGGTAATTAAAACGTCGTTCAGAGGCGAATCTTGACTTTATTGAAGTCTCAGGGGAGGAAGAAAAAGGGGAGCATGCACATGCAAGGTAACTTGCCTTCATGTACGTTATTGGTGTAACTTCCTCTGTGTGTTTAGCTCCCCGAATTCATGAAAGAGGGGCAGGTTCTTCTCTTCTCTCAGTCAAGTATCCGTGTGTGCACACACACACACACACACACACACACACACACACACACACACACACGGCCCGGTAGCTCAGTGGATAGAACGTCTGGCTCACAACCAGAAGGACCGGGGTTCGATTCCCTGGCCGGGTGAAGATAAGTTGGGTTTATCTTCTTTCACGTGTAGCCCCTGTTCAGCTAGCAGTGAATACGTACGTGACGTCAGGCAAGGAATTGTGACCTCGTTGTCGCGGTGTGTTGTGGTGGTGGTCTCAGTCCTACTCAAAGATCGGTACTATGAGCTCTGTGCTCTTCCGTAGGGGAACGGCTGGCTGTCTCGAGAGAGACCAGCAGCAGACCAAGAGGTGAATTACACACACACACACACACACACACACACACACACACGAAGGTGCTAAGATGACTGTCTCCACTGGAAGGGTCACTAAAGGCGGCGTGACACAGGGTGGCAGAGGGCGCCGAGAACCCCTAGTAAACTAATCCAGGAGGCACGAGTGTGTGGCGGCAGAGTTGCAGGGCATGCGGCAGCGCCTTGCTTGTATTACCTGCATCGGCTTTCCCAGTGCGGCCAAAGGATTCTCCTTCCCAGATGCTTTTTGTGGCGGGGGCGAGCCATAAGTATTTTGGGCGATGCCTGACACCACGGAAGCGACGCATGTTTGCTGCAAAGGAACACTGGGAAAATGGAGATAGAAAATATAATTATGAAGAAAGAAATTAAGAAAAAGAGACTAGGCATTAGTAGCAGTAATAGCAATAACAAACACCATAACAGCAACAGCAACATCAATAACAATTAAAATATAGACGACAATAAAATAACAATGATAATGATGGAAATAATAGCTATGTAGTAAATGTTAATAATAAAGATAATGTACATGATAACAAAGCAAGAACAAAAAAGTCTAAAAGTTTTAAGTTTCTATGTACTACTTTATATCCATATATAAATCAAATTGGAACAGACTTAGTATTAGAAACTGCCACATTTATTCATTTAATCACCATGCATCGGCTTAGTTGGTGAGTGTTTCTCTGGTGTGTGTATGATGTGCTGAACTGAAATGACCCAATAAACACTGGTAGGATGTGACGGAGTATGTTTACAAGGCATCCAGGGTGTCGAAACCGGGAAATGTGTGCACAGCACCGGCTTTGTCTTGCAGTCTAGGATTTTTTCCAGTGCTAGGCCTGTCTTGACGCTTTAACCTTGAGACGCGCCAGTGCCTTTTCCATCCACTCCCTTATCAATCATAAAAGCAAAGGAGGATCATATCCTTCAGACGGCATAATAGATATATATCATAAGAACATAAGAACGTAAGGAGTCTGCAGAGACCGGTTGGCCTATACAAGGCAGCGATGTGTTGCTGGGGCCCCGTTCCCACGATACTTTCAAAAAAACCTCTCAATAAACAATGATCCCTTGAAGCAAGCACGATGCCTGCCCCACCCCACCCCCCAGCTGGAACTCTTCCAATACGTATTTCTTTACAAGGCAATTATAATGTTTTGGTCTCTCTCTCTCTCTCTCTCTCTCTCTCTCTCTCTCTCTACTCTCTCTCTCTCTCTCTCTCTCTCTCTCTCTCTCTCTCTCTCTCTCTCTCTCTCTCTCTCTCTCTCTCTCTCTCTCTCTCTCTCTCTCTCTCTCTCTCTCTCTCTCTCTCTCTCTCTCTCTCTCTCTCTCTCTCTCTCTCTCTCCTCATTTAAACGGTAAATTAATTATATCTTAATATCCTTTAATATTTGAGGAGGAAACACACACACACACACACACACACACGTACACTGTTTTTAATCATACCTCTATGTACCTGTTATCCCTGGAGATGTATAATTCTTTTCTTCATCCTCCTCCTCGTTGACGTGAAACTGCGTCCCATTTTACAAACTCTCTACAGTCCCTTGTAAGTATGGCCTCTTTTCCTTTTGCCATTCTATTCCTTTTCCCTTTATTTAGTTTTCTCCTCTCTCGACAGTTTCATATTTTTTTCTACATTTTCTACCTTTTTTTTTTTTTTTTTTTTTTTTTTTACAGGAACGAATACCCCCATGATGCTCCTACGCCCTCTCTTTTTTTCCTTCTCGACATTCCCGTGGTGTATTTTATTTCAGTGTTGACTTGTACTTTTTTTTCCTCTCCTCTACTCCATACACCTGAAGATATTTTTCCTTGCTATCAATACCTCTTCCCCAAAGCTCCAGGTGGCTGTATTTTTTTCATCCTGTCTCTATAAATCTTTCCCGCTGCAAACCCCTACATTTTTCTCCTTCTTTTCCTGGAAGCCACAAATATCTTTTTTACCGTTTCTTGTTTCGTTTTTTTTCCCAGCTATTTTTTCTTTCTTTTTTTTTGTCTATTTTACCTTTACACTTTTCACCCCCTTTTCCTGGAAGCCACAACTTATATTTTTCGTTTCTTATTTCATCTCTTTCCTGATAACCTGTATTTTTTTATTTTTTCCCAGCAACTACAACTCAGTTTTCACCATTTCTGTCATCTCTCTCTCTCTCTTAATCCGTTTTATCATTTTCTATCTTTTATCTTTACGCTGTTCATCTTTTCCCCAGAAACCACAAATTTTCTTGACTATTTCTTATTTCATGTTTCTCTATTAATCTGTTTCTTTTTTATCTATCTTCTTTTTTCTTCTTTTTTTTTTTACATTCATTATTGCTATATATATAATTCTCCTTTCAAACTAATTGTACTTTTTTTAAGCGTATTATGTCGATTATTTATTTATTCATTTATTTATTTTTTGCTACTTCACTGTTTATGGTCGGTATTTTTTGACGATTCCGAGTCTCACAAAGTATTTCCAAAGGTCGAGAAAGAGATGAACTGGATTCTGATCACCGTTACCAGATTATCGTACTCAGAGCATCGTATTGACCGATTTCTGACCCATAACTATTGCCACCAAAGACTAATAAATAACCATTTTAACGATAACTATGCATTATGGGTAGGCGGTGGCTGAGTGGTAGCGTGCTGGGCCCACATTCACGCGAGTTCGAATCCCCACGCTACCACCTCAGATTTTTCAGTCACCGCCGAGTGGCTTAAAACTACCCACATGCTGTCCTGAAGACCACTCACCAACCCGGACTCTAGAGGAAACCGTCCAATTGAATCAAGAACGAGTTCCGGGGGGCAGCATGAGCCAAGAGAAGATGGCGCCACTATAAACACTTGCCTGCGCCATGACGGGCTGGGGCCGAACACCATCCAGGCCCTTCAAGCAAGCCTACCGGCGCTATAGGTGTAGACGTAAAAAAAAAATAATAATAATAATGCCAGTTATTGGGGTGAAAAAGACAGTTTGTGGGCCGGAAATCAGTAAACACACGAGGCTGATTACGACAACCTGGCAACGCTGAATGGGGGGCAGGTTTGTAGCAGCGAGTAGCGGGCTTTTTTTTTATTATTGTTTACTTTTTTGTGCCCTTGAGCTGTCTCCTTTGTTGTAAAAAAAAAATGTCATAAAAGCTTTGTCACATTACCACCATGGTCATAAAAGTACCCATGGAAATACCCAGAAATCGTTCGTAAGTCTTGTCAAATATGTGAGCGCGGCGCCGAAATCTTTTAAAAATGTTGTCTGCTGTATCTGTCCCTCAACAAACCACGGCTTTTTTTCCCTGTATTTTTGGGGGGCAACGAACCCTTTAATCTTCTTTTCTTAACACTTCCACTTCATATTCCCTTTTTATCTTGCATCTCTCCTTATTTTATCCTCGTTTTCCTTTGCCTCGGATTTTATACTTTTTTTTCCTCTTTCTTCAATTTCTTTCTTTTTTCCCATTTTTTTAGACATGTTTTCCTTTCTCAGTTTTTTTTTTATCAAATTTTTCATTTTATACATTTTTCCCTTTCGCTTCATTTTTTTTTTTTACAATTTCTCATTTTATCCTTTTTTTCCTCTTGAATTTCTTTTTTTTCTCTCTTTCCTTTGCATCTCATTTTTCCTTTTTTCTTCATTTTTTTCTTTCTCTTTCCTTTGCATTCCATTTGATTTTGATTTTCACTTTTTCTTCCACTTCTTTCTTTTTCCAAGTTCTCTCCATGTTTTCCCTCTATCTTTAACACCATTCATTTTATTCCTTTCTTTTCTTCTATATCTTTCTTCATTCCTTATTTTCTTATACATCTCTTCTTTAATTCCTTTTTATCTCCTTTTATATCCATTTAATCTATTTTTTTCATTATATATCTCCATTTATTCTCCTTCCTTTTTAACATTCCTTTTATTCCTTTTTTTCTTCACTACATCTTTTGTTTAGCCTTTCCCTTAATCCTAATATTCCCATTCACTGTTGTACCTCTCTACCTTGTTCCCTTCTGCCATTGCATCGATCCTCTTATCTCCATTTTCTTCCTTTTTTTCACTTCTTCTGTTATTTCCTTAAACCGTTGCTCCCCTCCAAGTGTTCTTTATTCCTCTCTTTCTCTTTCCCTCCCTTTTCCTCTCACACCTTTCCCATTGTTTTCTGCTGCCGTTGTACTTTTCCATCTCTTCTTTTTCCTCTCTTTCTCTTTCCCTCTTGTTTTTTTCCTTACACCTCTTCTATTGTTTCCTATAACCGTTGCATTTCTTCATCTGTTTTTTCCTCTCTTTCTCTTTCCCTTTTTTTTCCGCTTACACCTCACCCATTGTTTTCTATTACCGTTGCATTTCTCCATCTGTTCTTTTTTCCTCTCTTTTTTTCGCTGCGTTTTCCCCTTTATTCCCCTTTGTCCCCGTGTACACAAACCCTCAGCGCCAGCAGTTCACCATTTTCCCGGCTCATTGCCTCCCGGGTCTTACGGGTCGCGGGGTACAAGAACTGCCTCGCTGCGCCACAAGGACATGTCACTTCACTGTTATGCTGGCTAGGATAAGACCTTCGTTGGCGCCACGATGATGTGTGGGCCGGCGATGGATTCTGGGAACGCGCTAACCTCTGTTGTTATCTCGATTCCGGTCCAACAATATGATAGACGGGGAGCTAATGGGAAAGACAGACATACTCGTGGATAATAGTCGGTGTTGTCAGACGCTGCCATTCCCTACATCAACTATTTTCAAAGGCTAAAAAGGAGATTAATCGGGTTGTAATGATTGTTCTTTAAGGTTCGTGGTACAGAAGAAGGGTCAAACTACCACCAGGGTTATAAGACTGCCCCTAGAAATACCTAAAACTCCTATAAAAGCCTTGTGAAGTATCTGAGCGTGGGCGTCGAAATGTTAAAAAAATATGACCCAAAGACAGACAGATCGGCGAATTGACGCAGATAGACGTTCAGGCAAGGACATATGGATGGATGGAGAGACTTGTAAACCTCTGTGGTCTTCTCATCCATGGCCCAAAAAACATGACAGACAGCGCAAAAACAGATACACTTGAAGATAAACAACCAGATTAACGGATAGATTAGCAGACACGGAGATGAAGAGCCAGGCAGACGAGTGCATGTGGTAGACAGGCAGACAGACAGACAGACAGACAAGCAGGGGGCGAGGCAGACGGAGAGACGGACAGTGCATCAAAGGGAGTCGAGGCAGAGGATGAAATTATTATTATTATTATTATTATTATTATTATTATTATTATTATTATATATTATTATTATTATTATCATCATCATCGTTAAAACATCCAGAAAGACGTGCAGCTTCCTCTTTTGTCACTGAAACTTGTCGGTAGCGAATTCCTGTGGTACTCTCTAACCCATTCCTTCGAAGTTATGAGAAAGAAATGGAAGAAATAAAAACATCAGAGGAGATCGAGAGCTCAGTATTATGAGTTTGAATTTATATACATATGGTGTGTGTGCGTAAAATGAGCAGAATAGATGATTACTATGAAATATTTTAGTGATCCGGTCCTCTGGCGTGTGAAATCAAATGGCAAGGTGGAAGTATTGCTTGGGGGATTTAAAGGAGTCTAATCCGAAGTGCGGTGGCGGCGTTGTGCGAGGGAAGGCTTAGCTGCGTAGTGCGGAACATATAGACTGTTATGATGAGGATGGGCTCAGAGGCAGACCGATAGAGCTGGATGATACTGTGCGTGATCCAGGAAAGGAGGGAGAGGAGAGGAGAGGGAATAAGATTAAATGAAAAGCTACTGGGAGATGTTGAGGGAGTTTCCAATATTTTATGGCAGGAAAGAGTGTGATTGTGAGGTAAAATATGAACCCAGTGCTTGAAACCATCGTGTTAGCAGCGCTTCAAAGTAGGCTGTGGTGAAGGGACCCACTGCACATGAACATCCTCGTATCGCTGATGCGCTGGGGGCTGACGACTCGTGCCGCTCGAGTTTCCGCGGCCCGGCCCGTGCAAAGGCCTCATTGGACTCGTGAATTTACAAACCGACCGTGAAAACCTATATACTCGTGTGAAGGGAGGTGAAAAGGAACGTGAATCCCGCATCGTTAATCTCACCTCGAGTCACATACAGTGTCTCAGAAGCCAAATACCTTGTTAAAAAATACAAGCAGAGTATCAGTCATTACATTTGTATTCAGTTAATCAATCATTGGGACATACGCCGGGAGCCGCGTCGTACTGATTAACCTGACCATTTCCTAAATTATGATTTTTTATATAGTAACAAACACTTGAACCTTGCATTTTTACTTCAATTCTTCGGATTTCTTAATAGTGATCGCAGTTTTTTCAGCACTGCTTCAAATACGACGAAAAAGATACAAATGTGTACAAACCACAGTGGTCACAATCACCCTGCGGCCTGTACACTCCCAGGACCCGGAACTACCCACAAATCTCACGGAGTCGCCTGAGCCGCAAAAAAAGCCACAGTCGGCGGCCCCGTGCATGTCGGCAATGTTTACACTGCCCCGAGGACCCGGACATATGATATTTTCGTCCCACCAAAAGGAGGCAAGGCTAGAAAGCTCAACTCTTCCCTCCTCCTCCTCCTCCTCCTCCTCCTCCTCGCGCTCCTCCTCCTCCACGTCCTCCTCCTCCTCCTCCTCCTCCTTCTCTTCGCGCTCCTCCTCTTCCTCGTCCTCCTGCTCCTCCTCATCCTACTCCTTCGCCTCCTCCTCGTGCACCTCCTCCTCCTCCTACTCCACCTAGGTGCCCCTACTCCTACTTCTACTACTACTACTACTGGTGATGATGGAAGTGGTGGCGGTGGTCAAGGTGATGGAAGGAGTGGTAAGAAATGGAGGTTGTGATGGCAATGGCGATGATGATGGAGGTTATAATGGGAGTGGTAATGAAAGTGGTGGTGGTGGTGGTGGTGGTATGGTGGGGGCGGTTGGAAGTTGGTGGTGGTGGAGGTTGTGGTGATGATGAGTGAACTGGAAATGGCGATGGTGTTGATGGTGGTGGTGGCAATAGTGAAGGTGGAGTTGGAAGAGTTGTTAATGGTGATGATGATGATAGTTGTGGGAAAGGTCGCCGTGGTGGTGGTGGTGGTGGTGGTGGTAATTGCGACGGCACTTGTTTCAAAAGTTCCCGGCGTGGCACTGTCAACAGGCACATTAAGCTGATAACGTGCAGGCATTACGTCTCTCTCCCCTTCCACCTATCCGCCCGTCTGCTGACCTGTCTATAACTCGCTCTCTTTCCGTATATACACAGGTAGGTAGGTAGGTTGACAGGTAGATAATTAGGTTGGGATATGTGTATATATGTTTGTATGTGTACGTCTATTTTTCTCATTCCTTTTTCATCTGCATTTATCTTCTTGTCTATTTATCTACCTTTTATCCATCATATCTATCGGACCATCTATATATATATATCCGTTCATTCACTTTTGTTTTTGGTTGACAGGTGAATTTGTAGGTCGGTATGTATATATGTATGTGTATATCTATTTATTTGTTTAGTTATTCATAATTCGGCTATCTCTTTGTTTACCTACGCAATCATTCGTCTGTTTATCCGCTATTAATTCACCACATCAATGAGACTATCTACATATCCATCATTTCACCTGTACGTCAATTTATCCATTCATTCAAACATCCATTCATCCATGCCAACCCGTCCCCGTGCTCGACTTCCCGTCCGTCAATCATACCGTTCGGACCAAGCCAGTCACCACACACATACACAGCTCTTGTTTTCCTCCCCGCAGGATGGACCGACGCACGCAGGGCCGCAGGGAGGAAAAGAAAAAGAAAAAGAAAGGGAACGAGCAGGACGAGGAGACAGAAGACGACGAGGAGGCAGAAAGGACCTCTAGACAGGACGAGGAAGCGAACGAGGCTGACCACAGTGACGGGGACCTTGTGGCGGTGGATAGGCCTCGGCTCTGGTGGGATGACGGGAGGATAGGCGACCGGGCGAGACTGGAAGTGTCTGGCCCCGGGGTGGTGCTGCGCGTCAGTCGCCTTAAGATGGAGGACAAGGGACTGTACACATGCAGGGTTGACTTCCGCCTTCAGCCCACCAAGACCACGAGGGTGAATCTGACTGTCGTTGGTATGTATATTGTGTGCGTGACTTGGTTTTGTGGAGGATGGGGGGGGTGGGGGGATGTGTGTGAGGGGGAGGGAGGGGCTGTGTGTGTGTGTGTTTAAGGGGGTCTTTGTGTGTGTGTGTGTGTGTGTGTGTGTGTGTGTGTGTGTGTGTTTCCATCTTTCTCGTTTATTACTATTTTATTTTTCTCTCTCTCTCTCTCTCTCTCTCTCTCTCTCTCTCTCTCTCTCTCTCTCTCTCTCTCTCTCTCAGGCCTGTCTTATAATTATTATTTTGATCTGTTCCTGTCAGCCTTTCATCTCTGTCTGTTCTCCTGTCACTTTGTCTCGTCACAGGCCAGCATTCCTTAAATATGAGCTCCTCCTCCTCCTCCTCCTCCTCCTCCTTCTCTTCTCCTCCAGTTCTGTCTTTTTTTTATCTTCTCTTTTATTGTCCATCTTTCTCTCTTCGCTTTTTCCTCTAAATGACCCAAACCAGCATCCCTCTTACTCCTCTTCCTCATCTGTCTAGTCCTCTCCCTCTTCCTTATCATTATCGTCATCCACTTTCTTCACCATAACTTCCTCTTGCATATCCTCCTCTTCTACTTCCTTCTCCTCCTCTTTCGTAATCATCCTCTCCCGTCCCCCTTTATTTCCATCTTCCTAACTTCCTCCATCTCCCTCACACTTTTGTTCTCCCCTCCGACGTTCCCTCTCGGTTCTCCTTCCCTTTATAGTACTTTCTCCAATATTCTCTTCCCCCCTTTTGCCTCTCTCTTCCTCCGCTTCTGCCTCTCTCCTCCTCCCCTTCTGCCTCTCTCCTTCTCCCCTTTTGCCTCTCTCCTCCTCCCCTTCTGCCTCTCTCCTCCTCCCTTTCTGCCTCTCTCCTCCTCCCCCTCTGCCTCTCTCTTCCTCCCCCTCTGCCTCTCTCCTCCTCCCCTTCTGCCTCTCCTCCTCTCTCTACTACCCCTCTCCTCCTCCCCATCTACCTCTCCTCCTCCCCCACTTCACCATCTTTCTCGTCCTCTTGTGGTCCACGTGATAACCTACAGGTGATACATATAAAATTGATATATATGTTATCTCATTTTTATATGCGATGTTAGTGTATTGCTGGGCCACACAGCCCTGTGTGTGTGTGTGTGTGTGTGTGTGTGTGTGTGTGTGTGTGTGTGTGTGGTATTCCCTGTGTCCTCGCCCACCCCTACTTAGCTAGCTTCGGATAGGTCCCCTTAAATGTATTTGTTCTATTTTATTTTTTCCTATTTTTTTATTTATATATTTTTTTCTTTTTTTTTTTTTGGTAAGTTATGTGGATGAAGTGAATGAATGACTATGAATGATGATGATGAAAAAAATAAGATAAAAAAATAAAACTACAATCCTCAAAAAATATGGCCTAATAGCCCAGCCAGAGCTGATGGCCAAAAAAAAATAAAATCGTCCTCGTCCTCCTTTCCGCTGTCCCCTTTCTCAACTCTTTCTTAAGCCTCCACTCTCTCGTCCCTTTCTTCCTCCACAAACGCCTGATCCAATTCCTGCTACGTGTCTACCTCCTCCTCCTCCTCCTCCTCCTCCTCCTCTGCCCGAGCTGTGGTCAGGATCAGCCATCTGGTGGGACAATGAGACCAAAGATGGCCAGTTTCATCTGCATACAGGGATGGTACGTGTGTGTGAGTGTGTGTGTGTGTGTGTGTGTGTGTGTGTGTGTGTAAAGGAAATGTATGTTCTCGTGGTCGTCTTTCTTTTTTTTATTGTATGTGTGAGTGTACTCTAATGCAAAGATATCGAGTAATAACACACACACACACACACACACACACACACACACACACACACACACACACACACACACACACACACGCACACACGTACAAATGACCTCTGGAGACCTTTTACCAGCCACCGAAATGAAAACACGAAACAGAAATTCTCTCCAGGACAGACAAAAAAAAAGAGAAAAAAAAAACAGGAGACACGGAGGCACTGGGAGGAGGAGGAGGAGGAGGGGGGGGGGTTAGGAAGGAGGGAGAACTAAACTAAAATGAAACCGCTTAGGGAGCAAGAGCAAGACCATAATAGGAAAATTGAAAATGGAAAGAAAAAGCGTAAAACGGAAAACGGAGGACGGGTAACCCCCCCCCCACCACTCGAGGACACCAAAGAGAAAACGTGTCGTGCGGCGCTATCAGGGGAAACGAATGTATTATGCCGCTGAGGGAAGGCAAATTAAGGGGTAACAGCGGCAGTGCGTCTCGCTGTGTCGTATATTCGTGAGGTTATTGGAAGATTGGCGCCATCCGAGGAGTGAAAGTTGTACTCATTGAGGAATTTCAGGAGATTGGATGGTGGTGATTAATAAGGGAATTGAAAGGTGGTGGTATAGTGGTGGGAAGAGGGTAGGGTGTGGTGGTGGTGGTGGTGGGGTAGTGGTGAGGATGGTGTGGTGGTGGTGGTGATGGTAATGGTTGAGATGGTGTGGTGATGGTGGTGATGGTGACTGAGACGATGATATTGATGGTGCTGGAAGTAATGGTAGCTTCGGTCGTGTTTATATTATGTATGTACGTATGTATGTATGTATGTATGTATGTATGTATGTATCAGAGGTCCGCAAGGGTTAGTGTTTTTAAGGGCGCTTGCACACCCCACAACTTCTCCTTTATGAGCACTTTTGAAAACATCGCCATTACGATACAGCTGTCGTTAATTAATTAGTTTGAATGCTGGACGAAAAAGTTTATTGGGCGAGGAAGACGTGAGCCAACTTTTATATTTTTCATTTATTCATTTATCTTCCTTATTTATTATTATTTTTTTTTTTCTGGAGAGGGGCGGGTCTTGATCACGTGTTCAAAATCGTGTTGGTGTTGGTGGGGGGGTGAAGGGGGGCGGGTGGGCATAAGGATAGCAGGGGGAGGGAGAGGCACATCTTATTGGCACCTACGCAAACCTGTGGAATGTAAATAAGTGGATTAGCGATTAGTAGTTAGTGGTTGCCTGTTTTTTTTGTTTTCTTAAAGTTTCGTTTTCTTGAGTTCATTTTTCCTTTATTGCTTTTTAATGTTTTCTCTCCGGGACGGTTGTGCGTGTGTGTGTGTGTGTGTGTGTGTGTGTGTGTGTGTGTGTGTGTGTGTGTGTGTGTTATTGGGGTTTGTTTTTTGTAACGTTCGATCTTTCTTATCGGTTTTTTTTTGTGTGTAAAGATAGACACGTTCAGACATGTTGAGGTGACACTTTCTCTCTCTCTCTCTCTCTCTCTCTCTCTCTCTCTCTCTCTCTCTCTCTCTCTCTCTCTCTCTCTCTCTCTCTCTCTCTCTCTCTCTCTCTCTCTCTCTCTCTCTCTCTCTCTCTCTCTCTCTCTCTCTCTCATTATTGTTCCTATTCTCTACTCCACTCACCAACATTCCCTCCATTCCTCCACGTTCTTCCCTCCCCAGAGCCCCCGGAAAGAGTGGAGATACAGATGGAGGGGAAGGAGACCCCCCTGGTGTCCCCTGGAGGCGCCTCGGTTACCAGGGTGGGGCCGTACCTGGAGGGAGAGGTCGTACGGTTCACCTGCGTCGCCCGGGGAGGTTGGTAGTGTCCCCCGCCTGACATTTATTGGGTTATACAAGTGTGTGTGTATGTGTGTGTGTGTGTGTGTGTGTGTGAGGGATTAGCTTTGAGGGGATGGTGGCGGCGGTGGTGAATAAGGAAGTGGTTATGAAGGTGGTTATAGGGTGGAGTGGGTTTGGGTGTTGTTGTTGTTGTTGTTGTGACACTATAACAGCCCCAGTCATAGGAAGAGTTCACGTTAACTGTCGCCTCGTCTTGCCAGGGTCGCCGCGGCCGCGGGTGTCATGGCGGGCAGGGACGCGCCTCCTGGACGCCAAAACGGAGAGAGACGGCGGGGACCTGGACGCCACCACCAACTCCCCTGAGGCCGCGCCCCTCACGCTCGCCCCCGCCAGGAGGACGCAGCACCAGCCGAAGGAGGAGGACCCACAGCACCCTCACCCTGGGTCCCCCTGCACCACCTCCACCTCGTGCTGACCTGCGAGGCCACCAACAACACCAGCACCAGCCCCGTCTCCCTCGCCATCGCTGTTGACATGAGTCGTGAGTATAAGCCCCTCACTGCTACCTCATGCCCCCTCATTTCCTCCATCTTCGTTTTCCTCCACCTATTCCTCCTCCTGCTCCACATCATTCTTCTCAGTCCTATTCCCAGTACCTCTCTTCCTCCTTAGTGATGGCACCAGGGAAAGGAAACGACCCTCACTTCTATTCCAGTGCTTAGCTTTATTACTGTTTCATTAATTAAGGCTAAGGCCGGGAACGATATGCCTTTCACTCCTATTTCCGGTCATGATTCTTTACTACCGGCATTACGGGGATGTACTGTATTTGTTTGCACTCCCAATACATGCTGCTGAAGGGAAGGAATGCTATCAGGGAGACCGTATATTCCTTCTTTTGGGGGCAGATGGGCGGACGGGGAGGAATAAGCATGGCGGTGTAATGTAATTCGTGCCATGCCGGGAAAAGTGGCCATGAGAGGCGATAACATTACAGCTCGGGGAGTCTTGATGACCTACCCCCCGCCTTAGCTCTTCTTGGGTGCTTCTTGAACTCCCCTCCTTACCCTCCTTCTTCCCTCCCGCCCCCCCGCCCCCGCTACCCATTACAATTATATCCCTGTTCTCCTTCTTTCCCCCCCTTCCCCCCACTCCCAATTACAATTATGTCCTCTTACCTCCTCCTTCCCCTTCCTCCCTTTTAGTACCGTGATGACCGAGTGCCTCCCTTTCTTCCCCTCCCCTTCTTTCCCCTTCCCTCTCCTTTCTTTTTGTTTTTGGCGTTGCTTAGCTCTCTCTCTCTCTCTCTCTCTCTCCTCCACTTCTCCTCCCTCTTCCTTGTGCCTTCGTTGCTGAGTGATCTTCGCCCCCTCCTTTGCCCATTAGCCTTGTCCCAGCCATAAATCATTTCTTTTCTTATCGTTTCTAGCTCCCTGGTGACCCGTACCCTTCCTTCCTTTCTTTACCCGCTCTTCTTCCTCTCTTCCCCTCCCTTCTCTCCCTTCCTCCTCCCTCCTCTCCCTTCCCCTTCTCTCCCCTCCCTTTCCATCCCATCCTATCCCCTTCCCTCCCACTCCCTCCTCTCCCCTCCCCTCGCCTGCTCTTCCCTCCTCTCCCCTCCTCTCTCCCTCCCCCTCCTCCTCCGTCATGCACGACATCTGCCTCACGGTACTCTAGTGACCTGTGTTCTCCCCCTCTCTGCAGTGCCGCCCCTCAGCGTGCACCTCACCAGGGTCCCTGAGGCTCCCCTGGTGGCCGGCCGACATTATCCCGTCGAGTGCCAGGTGGTCGGGGCCCGTCCGCCCCCCGCCGTAACCTGGAGGATAGGTCAGCGGCCCCCCCTCCCTCAGGCCGAGGTCACGGTCAGTACCAGTCACGGTCAGTACCAGTCAGTCACGGTCAGTGCCAGTCAGTCACGGTCAGTAATGGTCAGTACCAGTCAGGAATGGTCAGTAAGGGTCGGTGCCAGCCAGGAACAGTGCCAGACATTTAAGGTCAGCCCCAATAGTGAGAGTGCCAATCAGTTATGGTCGGTCATTGTCAGTTCCAGGCTCTCACAGTCAATGCCAGTCATTTACGGCCTGTACCAGCCCTTCGGGATCAGGAATAGTTGGTGTTAGCCGGGAATGGTCAGTGGCATTACTCATGGTAAGTTTCATGTAGCTGTACTGTAGTTGGTTCCACTTACTCAGGGTCGATAATGGTGAGTCCCAGATAGGAATGTCCGGTGGTACTCTTTGTGGTAGGTGCCAGCCTGAAGCGCTTACCATTATTTCTCTCTACAAGGTATTACTGTCGGTGGTACGCTGGCTTGGCACCACAGGGATCCAGGTCACATCACTGCACCGGAGCAATGTTATGAGACATCACTCACATCCGCCACTCATCAGGCAGCGGTAGTCAGTCATTTACATTTAGTCAGTCAGCCAGTGTCAGCCAGTCAACCAGCGTCTGTCAGTCAACTTCAGAGCCATTCAGTTAGTCATTGCAAATCAGCCACGCTCAGAGTCAGTCATCAATCAGAATAAGTCAGACAGCTAAAGCAAAATAGTAAAGCCAAGCACTCAGGCATTTAGACCCAATAAGTCAGCCAACCAGTCAGTCAGTCAGTCAGTCAGTCAGTCAGTCGGGAGTCAGTCGGAGCGGTGAGTATCTGGAGGTCGCCGGGCGCCATGTGGTCGTCGAACAATATCGGAATCAAGACAAAGGTGCAAACTTCCCTCTCGAGGATGTGATGAGTTGTGTGCGGCAGAGATGAGGAGGAGGAGGAAGAGGAAGACGGAGGAGGGAACGGACGAGAAGGAGGAGGAGGAGGAAGAGGAAGAGGGAGGAGGGAACGGAGGAGGAGGAGGAGGAGAGGAAATTAAACAAGAGAGAGAAGTAAGAAATGAATGGAAGGAAGAAATTGTGCAGAAGTTGGAAATGAAGGAGAAAGACAAGCAGAAGGAAGATGACGAAGAGAGAGAGAGCAGAGAGCAGGATATTGTAGAGCGAAGGCCAAAAATAGCGCCGGAAAATGAAAATTGGGAAGTTTGTGAAGTTTGCTTTGTTTTAGTCTGGTCACATGCACGCCTCGCCGCCACAGCTCACCTTCACCCGTCACTTTCACCAATCAGCTTTGCCGCTCACCTTCACCTGTCATCCCTCACCAATCACTTTCGTCAGTCATTTGCACAAATCAACTTCACCAGTCATGTTCACCTATCACCTTCATCAGTCATTTTCAGCTCTCACTTTCGTCAGTCTTTTTCAACAATCACTTTCGCCAGTCACTTGCACAAATCAACTTCACCAGTCATGTTCACCTGTCACCTTCACCATGCATCATCAGTCCTTTTCACTAGTCATCGCTCACTAGTCACCTTCACATGTCACTTTCATCTGTTTTTTTCACGTCACCCTCAACTGTCACTTTCCTCAATCAGCTTCACCACTCATCTTCACCTGTCACTTTCACCAGTCACTTTCATCAGTTGCAATCATGTCATCCCCTATCCAGTCACCTTCATCAGTAACTTTCACTCGTCACCCTCATCTGTCACCCTCCCTTCCAGTCACTTTCACCTGTCACCTTCCCCAGTCGCAGCAAACACTAAAGAGAGCCGAAGAAGAGAAGATATTTGTTTAACGGAGCAGATGGGAAGTGTTGAAACCCTAAATGACTGCCTCTCCTTGCTTCCTTTCTTCCTTCCTTCCTTTCTTCCTTCCTTCCTTCCCTTCTTGCTTCCTTTCTTCCTTCCTTCCTTCCCTCATTGCTTCCTTCCTTCCTTCCCTTGTTATTTTCTTTCTTCCCTACTTCCTTCCTCACTATTTTTTCCCTCCCTCCCTCCTTCCTTCTTTCTTCGTTTCAACCTTCTTTCCTTATTCTCTTCTTCACTTTTACTTTTCCCTCCCTCCCTTTCTCCTTCCCTCCTTCTTTCCTTTCTAATATTTTTCCCTCCATCCCTCCCTCCTCCCTTCATCACTTCCTCACTTCCTTCCTTACCTACATTTATTTCACTCCAAATCTCATTTTTCCTACTGCCAAAACACATTCCTATCCCCTACTTCCTCCCTCCCATCTTCTCTAGACGCTGGAAGGAGGAAACATCACAAGAAGCAGACTGTCCTTCATACCTGGCAGGAAGGATGACGGGGCCACGCTCACCTGTACAGCCTCCACGGTCAGCCCCAACGCTACCCTCGCCACCGCCCACCAGCTCGCCGTCCAATGTGAGTCCCCCGTTGGCTTCAAAAAGGGAAAGAAAGAAAGGAGGGTTTTGTAGGGTCGAGAGAGAGGGTTGCTAGGGAGGGGGAAAGGGTCACTGTGGAAAGCTCTTTGATGGGCGTCTGTCTGTAAGAGATTGAGACTTTGCATGGTAGATGTTGTTTTGGAATGTGTGTGTGTGTGTGTGTGTGTGTGTGTGTGTGTGTGTGTGTGTGTGTGTGTGTGTGTGTGTGTGTGTGTGTGATTTTTTGTTGTTTCGTTTTTTGATACGTCTTTCAATCACAACTTTCTTTTGTTTAATGTTTTCTAATTCTCTCTCTCTCTCTCTCTCTCTCTCTCTCTCTCTCTCTCTCTCTCTCTCTCTCTCTCTCTCTCTCTCTCTCTCTCTCTCTCTCTCTCTCTCTCTCTCTCTCTCTCTCTCTCTCTCTCTCTCTCTCTCTCCCTTGCAATCTTCTCTCTTTCTCTACACTCTACCACCCATCTACACCACCCATCTATACCCTCGCCACACCCACTACAGCCTCCTTGCACTCTCTCACCCCTACCAGACATGCCCTCGGCCTGGTGTAGCTTCGGCTCGTCGCTCGACTGGGCCAACATCAAGGAGGGCGATGACGTTTACTTCGAGTGCTCCATCGACGCCAACCCTCCGGTGACGCGGGTGACCTGGAGGCACAACGTAAGGAGGGAAGAGGAGGAGGGAGAGAGGAAGGGACGGGGAAATAGATAGAGGGAGGAACGGAAGGGGCGGAGAAAGGAGAGGTAGTAACACGGTAGGGATAGGGATAGAAGGAGGGAGAGAAGGAAGGTGAAGGACAGGAACGGAGGAAGGGAGGGAAAGTAGAGATGGAAGGAACAGGGATGAAGGAAGGAAAGGAAGGAAGGAAGGAAGAGGAGGTTGTGATGGTAGGGACAGGGATGAAGGAGGGAAGGGAAGGAGGGAAGGAAGGACGATAAAGGTGGAAAGGACGGAAGGAAGGAAAGGGAGATAGAGGAAAAGTGAAGAAGATAGGGATGGAGAGAAAGAAAGAAAAAGGGGAGGGAAGATATAGAGGGCGGCAGAGGAAGGAAAGGATGGGAAGGGAAGCCGAGGTGAGGAGGGAGAGAAGAAAGTGACGGAGGAAAAGAAGGAAGGATGAGTAGAGGAGAGAGAGAGAGAGAGAGTAATTAAGGCAAGAGGAGAGTTGTCATTAGGGAGAAAGAGAAAAGTGCTTTACTGAGGTCTGGTTAGCATTGAGGGACGTGTCTAAAGAGGGAAGGAAGAGGAAGAGGAGGAGGAGGAGGAGGAGGAGGAGGAGGAGGAGAGATGAATGAGGGAGGAAAATGATGGTGAACATGAGCGTGAAGGATACGACAGGAGACAGGAATAAGAGATAAGAGGAGATGAAAGTGTGCGTGAGGGAATGAAGGAATGAATGAATGAATGAATGAATGAGGAAAGGGAGAGAAAGTACAAAAAAGGAGTTAAGAATGAAGAGGTAGGGAAGGAGTGAAGAAAGAAAGGGATGGAAGAAGAAGAAAGGGACGGAAGAAGGAAGTTGTAGGAGAGGGATAAGATAAAAAAAGTGAGTAGAGGAGAGAGAGAGAGAGAACAAGAAAACGAAGGAGAAAGAAAGAAGAGAAAGTACAAAAAGGTATTAAGAATGATAGAATGAAGAGGAAGATGTGGAGAAAGAAGGAAAGAAAGAAAGGAAGGGATGGAAACTAGAAAAGAAGTCGAGGAAATTAAAATGAAAGTGTAAAAGAACGAGGGAAGGAAGAAAGAAAGGAAGAAAAGGAAAGAAGAAGAAGAAGGAGTTAAGAAAGAAGGAAAAACGAGGAGGGATAAAGAAAGTGAGGAGAGAAGAAGATTTAGGAGGGAAATATGGAAATAGAGAAAGAGGGAAAGAGATAACAAAATAAAACAAAGGAGGAGGAGGAGATAGAGGAGAAGAAAGTAAAGATACGGAGGAAACGAAAAAAAACAGGAGGAAAAGTAAAACACACACAGAGAAAGAAAAGAATGAAAGAAAAAAAAAATAACCACAAGACAACAACGTAAAGATGGGAGGAAAGGAAGGAGAAGTGGAGGAAAGTGCGGAGGAGTGGAGAGAAAGAGGGAAGCAAGGAGTGTGCGGAATAATGTCCGGGAGATACACCCGAAGGAGGAAGGAAGAGAAAAAAGAGGAGGAGGAGGAGGAGGAGGAGGAGGAGGAATAGAAGATAAGAAGAAAAGGAAAGCGATGGAAATAATAACGTTACAGAGAGAGAGAGATGTATGCTAGAGAAAGATTGAAAAGGGGGAAGAATAGAGGAAGGAAAAGGTGTAGCGAGAGAGAGAGAGAGAAAAAAAATATTGAGGGGCAAGTTGTTAAGCCGAGAGAGAGAGAGAACGAAACAGTGAATCCGAGGAAGCTAAGATCAGACGCAAGGGGGAAAAATAAAGAAAAGAAAAGATAAAGAAAGACAAGAAATAAGAGATAAATGGAGATAGATGCGAGGCAAACGTGAATATATAAAAGAGGAGAAAGTCGAAAGAAATTGTGGAGGTGGGGAGGAGAACTAGAGGAGGAGGAGGAGGAGAAAGTATAGACAGAGGGAATGAAAGATTAAGAGACAGAGAGGTGAAGGGAGAGAGAGGGCAAACAGATGGAGGAGAAAGAGAGAAATGAAAAAAGCAACAGCATACTGACAAACGGAAGCATCGAGAGAGAGAGAGAGAGAGAGAGAGAGCTGGCAAACGTATTATAAAAAGGAATTGATTGAGATAGAGAGAACTATAAAATGCAGATGTACAGGAAGAAATGGAGAAGGTCAGACAAAGAGAGAGAGAGAGAGAGAGAGTATGATATAAATAGACAAAAATATGAAAAGGACATCAAAGAAAACAGAAAAGAAAAAGAAAAACCCATCTCTCACACACACACACACACACACACACACACACACACACACACACACACACACACACACACTCCTCACCCCATCAAACCCTCCAAGACTCCTCACCGTTTACACACACCTCCTTCTCCACCTCCTCCACCCACACACGCCCTCCTCCTCCTCAGCACCTCCCTCCACCCACTCCCTCCAACTCCTTCACACCTTCACCTTCTGCTTCGCCTCCTCCCGTAGGACGCCCCGCTGGGTCACAACGTATCGGCGGGCATTATCGTGAGCAACCAGAGCCTCGTCCTCCAGCGGGTAGTTCGTGCGCAGGCTGGGCGTTACTCCTGCCTGGCCCACAACGCCGTCGGGACCTCCGCCTCCAACACGCTGCGTCTCGATGTCAAGTGTGAGTATGTGTTTGAAGGTGGAGAGGGAGGAAGAGGGGCAGTTAGTGGGTGGGGAAAGAGAGAGAGGAAGGGGAAAGGGTGATTGGAGAGAGAGAGAGAGAGAGAGAGAGAGAGAGTGTGTGTTGAAAATGCCTGTGTGTGTGTGTGTGTGTGTATCTGGGTTTGTGTATTCCTTCTCTTTTATATGATTTATTTGCTGTTACGTTGCGTACACACTCTCTCTCTCTCTCTCTCTCTCTCTCTCTCTCTCTCTCTCTCTCTCTCTCTCTCACTCTCTCTTCTCTCTCTCTCTCTCTCTCTCTCTCTCTCTCTCTCTCTCTCTCTCTCTCTCTCTCTATCTCTCTCTCTCTCTCTCTCTCTCTCTCTCTCTCTCTCTCTCTCTCTCTCTCTCTCTCTCTCTCTCTCTCTCCGCCCCCCACTCACCCAGGAAGCACGTTGAAATAGCAGATGTGAACTAGTAACAAATTTAATGCTCGGAGTCAGTGAGATATGGGATGTGAAAAAGGGGGAGAAAGTAATCAGGTTTGCGAGTGAGTGTGCAAATAAACAGAAATAAACAAATGTGTTGGAAATAAATGAAAATCCCAACAGGTGTGAAAATAAATATATCCGTAGATGAGTGAATAAACGCGCAAATTAATGGATAAAGAAGAAAACATGTGTATAAACAAATTAATTAATGAGGAAAATGAGGAAAATAAATACAGCCTTAGATAATTAAGTACATGTGCAAATATATAAATGAAAAGCAAATACGTGTGCAGGATTGCGAATAAATAAATGAATAAATAAATAGATAAATTGAATAATCATACAGGTAATTAATCAAGGAAAAGGCAGCAGGTAACTCACACGCATTGCCTCAGAGCTCAAATCAGTCTCCCTTTTTTTTTTTTAGCTTTTCAACATCAAGTAAAGCATTTGAAGCAGAATAACAATCTCTCTCTCTCTCTCTCTCTCTCTCTCTCTCTCTCTCTCTCTCTCTCTCTCTCTCTCTCTCTCTCTCTCTCTCTCTCTCTCTCTCTCTCTCTCTCTCTCTCTCTCTCTCTCTCTCTCTCTCTCTCTCTCTCTCTCTCTCTCTCTCTCTCTCTCTCTCTCTCTCTCTCTCTCTCTCTCTCTCTCTCTCATGACCTCTCCTTTAATCTCTTTTGGCCTCTCGTTGTTTTATTTTGTTGGGGTTCCTTATTGTCCCTGTTTTTATTTCTTGCCCTTGAGCTGCCTTCCTTACTATAAAAACAAAGAAAAGTTGATAAATATAGATTAGGAAGTCGATTCGTCCTTCTGATCAAACCCGTCCCATCAAGACTGTTGCTCATGGACTCAATCGCCAATCTGAGAGGAGGTAACTGGCTGACGAACTGCCTCTAGACCCTCCGAAGGCAGATCACGTGCAGGGTCGTTAGCGGAGGAGGAGGAGGAAGAGGAGAGAGAGGAAGGAAGGAGGAGAAGGAACGAAAACAATGAATACAGAAAAAAAATCTTAGTCCACAAACTCTCTCTTCTCCTCCTCCTCCTCCTCTTCTTTTTTCCTCCTCCTCCTCCTCCTCCTCCTTCTCCTCCTCCTCCTTCTCCTTCTCCTCCTCTTCTGCATAACGTTTTCTTATTTCCTTGTTTTCATCTGTGTGTGTGTGTGTGTGTGTGTGTGTGTGTGTGTGTGTGTGTACCATGATTATTTTTCCATCCTTGTTTTCCCTCGTGTGTTTGTCTAATTTTCCTCCGTATACATAGCCCCCCCTCTCTCTCTCTCTCTCTCTCTCTCTCTCTCTCTCTCTCTCTCTCTCTCTCTCTCTCTCTCTCTCTCTCTCTCTCTCTCTCTCTCTCTCTCTCTCTCTCTCTCTCTCTCTCTCTCTCTCTCTCTCTCTCTCTCTCTTAGTTCCTCTCTTCCTTCTCCCTCCCTTCCATGTACTCGTTTCTTTCTCTTTCTTCTTCCTTCCTCCTTTCATTCCCTTCCTCTTCCCCTCCTTGTCTACATCCAGATGACTCCCAACCGCCCCTCAGTTCTTTTTTTCCCTCTCCTTCTCTCCCTCCATTATTTCTTCTTTCCTCCTCCTCTGGCCTACCTCTCCCCCTCTCTCTCTCTCTCCGTCTCTGGTAACCTCCTTCCTGTGTTTCCTCGTACGCTTTCTCCAATATCTTTATTTTCTCATCTCTTCGCTTCTCTTCTCTTCTTCGCCCTGTTTCTTCATGCCTTTTAGTGTTTCCTTCCTTCCTTCCTTCCTTCCTTCCTTCCTCTTTGCGCATTTTCAGTCCCCATTTCGCTCTATTATCCTTCCTCTTTTCCCGTTCCTTCCTTCCTTCTTAATCCTCCCTTTGCCCTCCTCAGGCTTTCAGCTCTCCCACATCTTACGCAAAGTCCCCTTATGTATATTTTCACAGCCTTATGCCTCTCCCCTCCCCTCTTGTCTCCACCTATCTCTCCCCTTTTGCTCCTCTCCTTCTCTCCCTCTCCTCCCCTTCCCTCTTGTTTTCCTTCCTATCTCTTCCCCTTTCCTCCTCTCCTTCTCTCCCTCTCCTCCCCTTCCCTCTTGTTTTCCTTCCTATCTCTCCCCTTTTGCTCCTCTCCTTCTCTCCCTTTCCTCCCCTTCCCTCTTGTTTTCCTTCCTATCTCTCCCCTTTTGCTCCTCTCCTCTCCCTTTCCTCCCCTTCCCTCTCGTTTTCCTTCCTATCTGCCCCCTTTTTGCTCCTTTCCTGCTCTCCCTTTCCTCCCCTTCCCTCTTGTTTTCCTTCCTATCTGCCCCCTTTTCCTCCTCTCCTGATCTCCCTTTCCTCCCCTTCCCTCTTGTTTTTCTTCCTATCTCTCCCTTTTTGCTCCTTTCCTGCTCTCCCTTTCCTCCCCTTCCCTCTTGTTTTCCTTCCTATCTCTTCCCCTTTCCTCCTCTCCTTCTCTCCCTTTCCTCCCCTTCCCTCTTGTTTTCCTTCCTATCTCTTCCCCTTTCCTCCTCTCCTTCTCTCCCTCTCCTCTCCTTCCCTCTTGTTTTCCTTCCTATCTCTCCCCTTTTGCCCCTCTCCTTCTCTCCCTCTCCTCCCCTTCCCTCTTGTTTTCCTTCCTATCTCTCCCCTTTTGCTCCTCTCCTCTCCCTCTGCTCCCTTTCCCTCTTTGTTTCCTCCCTATCTGCCCCCTTTTCCTCCCCTCCCTCTCCCCCTTCCCTCTTTGTTTCCTCCCTATTTGTCCCCTCTTGCTCCTCTCCCTCTCCCCGTTCTCTCTTTGTTTCCTCCCTATCTGTCCCCTCTTGCTCCTCTCCCTCTCTCTCCCTTCCCTCCCTTTCGCTTTTGTTTCCCTTTTCTTTCTCTCTCTCTCCCTTCCACCTCAAACATTGCTCCCGTTGCTGCCTTCCCTCTCTCATATTTTCATACCTACTGTCTATCTTCACTTTCCTCCTCCTTCTTTTTTAGTCTCCCCTGCAATCACGTCATTTCCCTATCGCGCTCTTTTGCGCTGATGACCGTTGTACAAATAAACATTCCGAGTCTGACACCTTCCTACCTCTCTGCTTCCCTTCTTAAATGATAGTAAGAATCACCCTCCCCGTCCATCTGTCATTCGCTGGCTCCTCGTAGCCTGCCTCTTCTTCCTGCTCCTCTTCCTGCTTCTGGTCCTCCTCCTCCTCCACTCTTACGCACCCTGACACCCAACACGTACCCTTCGTTCTATTAGTTTACTTTTCTTTTCATATTTCTTTAAAGTTGCTCTTTTTCATATTTTCCAGTCTTATAATATTTACACATTCTCCACAGGTCTTATCTTTTTTGTTTTGTTTTCTCTTACAGTCTCCTTTAGTTTTCACAGCATCGCACAGTTTCCTTTTCTTTTCACATTCTCATACGTTGTTATTCCTTGCTATATTATACCCACACTCTCCTTATATTTTCCGCGTTCTCCCTCGGTCTCCTCAAACCTCAATACCACCAACACCTCACCTCAATACCTACAATATCTCACACCAATACCTCACCTCAGAACCTCATTTACAACAGCACACATCAATACCTATAGTAAGACTCACCTTAAAGTGCGGCTGTGTCGGTGCCCTGCGAGGAACAAGCGGGAGTACAGCGTTGCCACGTTTTTAACCCCGCGTTGGTTTGTCTCTCTCTCTCTCTCTCTCTCTCTCTCTCTCTCTCTCTCTCTCTCTCTCTCTCTCTCTCTCTCTCTCTCTCTCTCTCTCTCTCTCTCTCTCTCTCTCTCTCTCTCTCTCTCTCTCTCTCTCTCTCTCTCTCTCTCTCTCTCTCTCTCTCTCTCTCTCTCTCTCTCTCTCTCTCTCTCTCTCTCACGAGGATTTTAATGTTTTTGCTTACTCATGTCAGCTTATTTTAACGTACATTCCTTCACGATATAATCTAAATATAATTGTGAAACTACTTACACATCCCAAAACGAAAAGGAAACTCAATAATATGTATAGCATTTTTTAGCAACACTGTAAAATGCGTATGCCACGTTTCTTTATAGGTTATAAATATCTTATCCATAATAAGTTAACTGCTCTTTCATACGTTATAATACTAAGATTAAATGTGTGTGCATATTTGCTGATCATATTTGCCATGGCTTTACTTATATTAGGACATTTCTACATCGCGGGCTAGGAGACATGTGGCAATGCTGTACAAGGGGATCTACGCTGAACCCTCAACCGCACGTTTAGCCGAGTCAGACTTTAACACCAATACCTGACTTCACTACCTCACCTCAGTACGTCAGGACCTTCAACACCTCAACCTTCAACAACCGACATGCAAAACCACACCTAAGTACCTCACCTCACACCAAATTCTCACCTCACACCAAAACCTCACCTCACATCATCCTACTTTTTCCCTTCCCTTCCTCACCACATCAACTAACAACATCCTCTCTCTCCCCCACACCTTCCCGCCCCCCTCCCGCAGTCGCACCTGTCTGCTCCCCCGGCCAAGTGACCACGTACGCCGTCAGCAGGTACGAGGACGCCGAGGTGACCTGCTCGGTGGACGCCAACCCGCTGCAGGAGTCCTACCAGTGGACCTTCAACAACACGGCGGACACCATAGACGTGCCACAGGTAAGGGGGGCTGGAGGGAGGGACTGATGGAGAGAGAGAGAGAGAGAGAGAGAGAGAGAGAGAGAGAGATTAGAGGAACTGCAATAACACAGTGAAAATATCCCGTAATGAACACCACTGAGTGCCGGGGATCGAACCCGAGTCTTCTGAGTAGAAGTCAGGACAGCAAACCAACTGCGCCACCGATTATAGCTAAAAGGTCACCGCGCCAGAGGCCACCTCCTCGACACTCAGTGGTGTTCATTACGGGATATTTTCACTGTGTTATTGCAGCTTCTCTAATGTATATATACACCGTATGTGCGAAAAGGAGTTGATTAACAGCGTTTCCGACAGTCACGAGTGTGAGCGGGGTCACCTTCACCTTCATGTCCACAGTGCGGGGTTGGGGCGTCAGGTAAAGGCCGCAGAAGTGGCCTCTGGTGCGGTGACCTTTTAGCTCAGAGGTTCTCAAACTGGGCGCCGTGGCACCCTGGGGTGCCACGGACAGTGCCTAGGGGTGCCATAAGATTATCATGAATTTTGAATCATGCCGTTTTTCTTCTTTTTGCTAGTCTGCATTTAAGTTAATCTAATTCTACTGACGAGTTCTATGTTTGGGCATGTACTGTACCGTATGTTAATTTTGGTTTGAGTATAGATTATAATTTTAATTCATTAATTAAAGTAATTTAAACAGGTAGGCTACAATTGTGTATAAGAAGTTAATTCAAGTGAGGAGTGGGGGGGGGGTGAAAAAGGGGGTCCACAAAAGGGTTTATATAAGTTCAGGGTGCCGTCACTGAACAATGATTGAGAACCACTGTTTTAGCTCATCGGTGGCGTGATTGGTTTGCTGCCCTGACTTCTACTCAGAAGGCTCGGGTTCGATCCCCGGCACTCGGTGGTGTTCATTACGAGAGAACACACACACACACACACACACACACAGGTAGATAGATAGATAAAAAAAGATAGTACTAGTTAGATTGTGTTTCGTTTGGTCCTATCCGTGTTTGGTCCCCAGCTGGAGGGATTCCTGTACGTGTGGGCGAAGGGCGCTAAAGTGTGCGAAAGTGTTCAGTCCTTTGTTCAGAAACGTGCAGCATTTATGGAAGTAGAATATAATGGTATTTTTAGCACATCGACAAAGATTGAGCTCCATATGTCAAAAGTCATTTAGGTGCCATTAGGAGAGTAACGGGAATGGAAGAGTTGAGGACGTAGGCCATAGCTGTGCGTTGCGTCGGCGTTGATCTCCGTCACCTCGGCCCTGGAGCCTGCGGTGCTTGGAAACTCATCACCAAGGGACACAGAGCCAGAGTGACGTTCGAGTTGCCAC
Source organism: Eriocheir sinensis (assembly GCF_024679095.1). Classification (NCBI taxonomy): domain Eukaryota; kingdom Metazoa; phylum Arthropoda; class Malacostraca; order Decapoda; family Varunidae; genus Eriocheir; species Eriocheir sinensis. Next base: position 80,848 of record NW_026110484.1, read on the forward strand.
AGTTTATCTTAACCAGGTCTCCTCAAGTACCCATTTATCGGACAGCCGGAAAGGGAGGATGACCTGCTGGGTGAGCTCTCTATCTCTATCTATCTATCTATCTATCTGTCTATCTATCTATATCTCCTCATCTATATCTTCTCATTCTTCATCTCTTAACACCCTTCTCTTCCTCCCTGGGTCTCTTCTCCCTCCGGCAATCTTCTATATTCTTCCTTGTTATCCCTTCTCCCTTTCCTTCTCCTTACTGTCTCATCACCTCTCATGTCCTCCCTTTCCCTTCCCCCTCACGCTCCGTTCACCCATTTATTCCTTTTCCCATTCTCACCATCATACCATCATTAGTTCCTCTCTGCCTTCCCTTCTTCTCCCTTCCATGTATTGTTTTTGTTTTTGTTGTTGTTTTTTATCTTTCCTTTTCCCTCCTCCCTTCATTCCCTTCCTCTTCCCCTCCTTGCCGACATCAAGGTGACTCCCAACCGCCCCTCAGTTCCTTTTTTCTTTCCTTCTCTGCTTCCATTGTCTCTTCCTCTTCTGGCCTCCTGCACCTATTCTTAAACCCCTTTCATTTCCAGTTGCTGTTCACTTTCTAATCTGTCTCAAATTCCCCTTTTTATTAATCCCTCTTTCCTCCTCGTCATCATCATCTTCCCTTTCCCCGTCTCAAATCCCTTTCCCTTTCACAATACGTTCCCTTCACCTGCTTAACCCCTTTCTCTTTCACATTATCGTCGTTTCCCCCACGTCAATCTTTTTATTGGTCCCTCTCTCCTCCTCGTCATCATCATCTTCCCTTTCCCCTTCTCAAATCCCTTTCCCTTTCACCTGCTTAACCCCTTTCCCTTTCACATCAAGGTAATTTCCCCCACGTCAACCATTATATCTTTCCCCGTCATGGTTCCTTCAACTTCTCAACATCATTTTCATCCTTTATCCGCTTTCCTATTTGTTGCTTAACGTTTTAATTTTTTTCATTTTTTTTTGCTTCATTTTCAGAGCACTTTCATCCTCCCTAACTCCATTCTCTTTATTCCTATTGTCCTTAATCATCCATCTCCTTCTTTCTTCCTCCTTTTCCACCGGCTTTATCACCTCCTTAACCCTTTTTTTCTCTTTTATCTTCATTTTCTGGGCCCTTTTATCTCCCTGCTTCCTTTCTCTTCATCAGTATTATCCTTTCAGCATCCTAACAACCATCTCTTCCTTTCTTTCATCTCTTCTATAAGCTCTTCCACATCCCTGATTCCTTTCTTCTTCTTTAATCTTCAGTCTCAAAGCTCTTTCAACTCCCTGCTTCCTTTCTCTCCATCCCTAGTATCCTTTCATCATCCTTACATCCTCCTCCTTTCTTCTTCCTCCTCCAATGTCTTCCGCGCCTCCCTAACCCGTGTCTCCTTCTCCTCCAGGGCCGCTTCACCTCCCTGAGCAGTCACAGCGTCATCACCTACACGCCGATGACGCCCCTGGACTACGGCACCCTCCTCTGCTGGGCCACCAACCCCATCGGCACCCAGAAGCTGCCCTGCGTCTTTCACATAGTGCCAGCGGGTGAGTGCCACGCCGAGGAGGAGGAGGACGAGGAGGAGGAGGAGGAGGAAGATAAACAAAAGAATGAAGAGGAAAATAAGTTGATAGAAGTGAAAGAGAATGAGGTGAGGAAGAGGAGGAGGAAGAGGAGGATAAAAAAAGAGAATCATGAAGAGAAAGAGGATTAGGAGGGGGATAAAGGAGAAGAGATGAAGAAAGAAGGGGAGAAGGAAGATAAAAGAGATGATAAAGAGGAGAATAAGTTGATGGAAGAGGTGGAAGAGAATGAGGTGAGAGAAGAGGAGGAGGAGGAGGATAGAAAAAAGATAATTATGAGGAGAAAGAAGATTAGGAGGAGGAAAAAGGACAGGAGATGAAGAAGGAGGAGGGGGAGGAAGAGGAGGAGGAGGAGGAGGAGGAGGAGGGTAAACGAGAGGAGATGGAAAAGGAGGAGGAGGAGAAGAACGACACATGAGAGAATGAAGAGGATAACGAGGAAAAAGAGGAGGAGGGTAAGAGCAGGAGGAGGAGGAGGAGGAGGAGGAAGATAAACGAGAGAATGAAGAGGAAAATAAGTTGATAGAAGTGAAAGAGAATGAGGTGAGGAAGAGGAGGAGGAAGAGGAGGATAAAAAAAGAGAATCATGAGGAGAAAGAGGATTAAGAGGCAAAAAGGGAGAAGAAGAAGGAGAATATCACAGAATATAAGGAGGTGACTGAGGAGAAAGAGGAAGAAGAGGAGAAGGAGCAGGAGGACGACGACGACGATGAATAGAAGAAAAAACAATAAACGCAAGAAGGAAACATAGAAGTATAGACGATATGATGCCGCCCTTACTGTTTTGATCCTTTTAGTGTTTTTTTTTATGATTTGTGAAACGTAAAACCACGGACGAATAGAAGAGAGAAAAAGACTGCTCCGGTAAGATGATAATGAACAGAATATTAAAAAGAAAGGATAAACTAAATGTGAATGAATTAGTATAGCGCGGGAAAAGCATAAGAGAAAAGATTGTAGGACGGAAACAAAAGAAACGCGCGCATTACAAGAGGAAATGCGAGGACGGGCGTGAAATCCTACATAGAGAAAATTACTTTGCGTTTTGTGTTATTTCTTTTTTTTGTTTTTATCATTATTATTATTATCATTATTATTATTAGATTAACTTTTTGTCTCTTTACTTCTTCTACTACTACTACTACTAACACTACTACTACTACTACTACTACTATTACCACTACCCTACCCCCTCTCACAGGCAAGCCGGAGCCCCCCACTAACTGCACGGTACTGGGAGGCGGAGTGCGGGAGGTGCGGGTGCGGTGCGAGGCGGGGGCGAGCGGAGGGCTAACACAACACTTCCTGCTCACTGCCAGTCCCACCCACCTGTCCGCCCCCCACCTGTCCAACCCCCAGCCCCTCAACCTCACCGCCCTAGAGGAGCCGGAGTTTCTGGTAAGTCTCGAGGGGCCTGTTGGTTAGGTTGGGTTGGGTTGGGTTGATTGTTTGTTGGTTTTGTGTTCTTGGGTAGGCTTGCTTGAGGGGCCAGGATGGTGTTCGGCCCCCGCCCGTCATGGCACAGGCAAGTGTTTATAGTGGCGCCATTTTGGTTTGGTTGTGTTCTTGTTTTTGTGTTGGTTTGAGTTCTCTTTGTGTTGCTTTGGTCGTGTTCTTGGTTTTCAGTTGATAGAAAAAATGGTCGAAGAAGTAGTAGTAGTAGTAGTAGTAGTAGTAGAAATAGTAGGAGGAGGAGGAAGAAGAGATTGTTGTTCTTGTTCTTGTTGTAGAAAGGAGAGAGGCAGCAACAACAGTTATAGTAGTAGTAGTAGTAGTAGTAGTAGTAGTAGTAGTAGTAGTAGTGATAGTCTTTCTCCTTTTCAAAACTATTCTTCATTATTATCCTCGCATGGTATATTTGCCCGACGAACAGTGTTGCATTACTCGTTTTTAGCGTTTTTCCTTCGTTCTGCATATTATATCATCCGGTGTTTTTCCTTTGGTGAGAAATTATCTGATTTTTTTTTTTTATTTATTCTCTGTTGGTAGTAAAATATTTCACATTCTCTCTCTCTCTCTCTCTCTCTCTCTCTCTCTCTCTCTCTCTCTCTCTCTCTCTCTCTCTCTCTCTCTCTCTCTCTCTCTCTCTCTCTCTCTCTCTCTCTCTCTCTCTCTCTCTCTCTCTCTCTCTCTCTCTCTCTCTCTCTCTCTCTCTCTCTCTCTCTCTCTCTCTCTCTCTCTCTCTCTCTCTCTCTCTCTCTCTCTCTCTCTCTCTCTCTCTCTCTCTCTCTTTCCTTGTCCACCTTTACCTATTTCATCTATAAATGTTTGTATATCTTCATATCTCTCTTATCTCTCATCAACCTCCTTTCCCTCTTCTCCTTCAATACATCTCCCTCTTCTCCTTTGCCATATCCAACTATATCTATTTATCTACCTATCTCTCTTTCCTCTTCCCTCACTATCTCTCCTTCCCAACCCTCACGTATTTCCAACTCACACCAAGACCCAGCTAAGAAACTTTTACGAATCTCCCTTTTCTCTTTATCCTCCTTCCACCGCTCCCCTCAACCAACCACCCCCACCTGGGCTGCCAACACCTACGCCTCTGTCGCCTCCTGGTTCCTCCCTCGACGCGGCAGGTGGAGGGGCTGGCGGTGGGGGGCAGGTACCAGCTGAGGGTGAGGGCCGTGAACGACAAGGGTATGAGCGAGCCAGCTGTTCTCACGGTCAGCAGCCGCAGCACCAACGGAACGCTCTACCAGCTGTACGGTAAGTTCTGAGGATTAGGAGGAGCAGGAGGAGGAGGAGGAGGAGAAGAAGGAGAAGGAGGAGGAGGAGGAGGAGGAGGGGAAGGAGAAGGAGGAGGAAGAAAAGGAGGAAGAGGAGGAAAACGAAGAAATAAGAGAAGAAAAATATGATACAGAAGAAGAAAGAGAAAGAGAAGAAGGAGAAGGAGGAGGAGGACGAGGAGGAGGAGGAGGAAGAGGGGGAGAAAAAAAGAGGTGGAGCACGAAGAAACAAGAGAAGAAATTGATGATACTGAAGAAGAAAAGAAGGAGGAGAAGGAGAAAAATAAAACAAGAACAGTAATGGAGACTAGGAAGAGGAGGAGGAGGAGGAGGAAGAGGAGGAGGAGGAGGAGGAGGAACAACCTTTTATGTGGGCTATAATGCATGGAAAAGAAAGAGAGAAAGAGGGGAGAAGGAGGAGAGATAAAGACGGAGAAGAGGATTAAAGATTACGCGAAAAACTAGGACGAATTGGATGTGTGAGGTTGTAAAGTTTAGGACACAGGGAAAGGAGGAGGAGGAGGAGGAGGAGGAGGAGGAGGAGAAGGAAGAGCAAGAGGATGAAGTTGGAGCTCTTTCAAGGGACAGAGAAGGCGGCTGTTTAAGGGCGGAAAGAAAAAAGAAAGAAAAAGGGGAAGAAAATGGAAGTGATATACCAATGTGAAGGAACAAGAAAAAGGGGGAAAGGAGGGGAAGAGGATAGAGAAGAGGAAGGAAAAAAGTTTAAAGAGGCAGAAAATAGTGTAGGACAAGTAGGAGTGTGTGTGTGTGTGTGTGTGTGTGTGTGTGTGTGTGTGTGTGTGTGTGTGTGTGTGTGTGTGTGTGTGTGTGTTAGCTTAAAGATAAGTTGGAAACGAATGAAGAAATGGAGCAAGGAGGTGGAATAAATGGAGAGGGAGGAATGGATGGAAAGGAGAAAGAAGGGGAATAGGAAAGGCAGAAAGGAAGAAAATGTGATTGCAAGGAAGGGAGGCGAAAACGACTGCCGAACGTTAGCAGAAAGAGACGAGGAATGAAGGAAACGGTGCGTGTGGACAGAAAAAGGAATTAGGGGGAGAGGAAGGCAGGAAGGAAGGAAGGGATATGTTAAGCTGCAGGAAAAAGATAAATTACTGAATAAAGACGAATATAAAAAGAATACTGCATTAAGGAAGGAAGAAAAAAGGAAAGGAGGGGATGCAGCGGACGTGGAATTCTTAGGAAAATACAAAAAAATAAACGGAACTTTGAAGAGATATGAAACGTTCCCTTCCTAGATCGAATATATGTAAAACGTTCGAAATTTGAAACGTTCCATTCCTAGATCGAGTAATGAAACGTTCCCTTCTTAGATCGAATATATGCAAAACGTTCTAGATATGAAGCGTTCTATTCCTAGATCGAGTAATGAAACGTTCCCTTCCTTGATCGAATATATGTAAAACGTTCGAAATTTGAAACGTTCCATTCCTAGATCGAGTAATGAAACGTTCCCTTCCTAGATCGAATATATGTAAAACGTTCTTGATATGAAGCGTTCCATTCCTAGATCGAGTAATGAAACGTTCCCATCCTAGATCGAGATATGTAAAACGTTCTCTTGCTAGATCAAGATAAGAAACGTTCACTTCCTAGTCCGAATACATGAAACAAACTTTTTTTTTACAGTAAAGGATGTAGCTCAAGGGATAGAAAAAAAAGAGAGAAAAGAAAGGCCGCTAATCACTGCCCCTATATATATAAAAATAAAAGTATAGACAAGTGGCCCAAAATGTGATTGAGATATGAGAGTCTCCCTTCCACTATCGAATCAAGCTCAAACACAGATAGAATTCGACGTGTCTCATTATTTTTATGCCCGAAGCGATACGTCTGTCTGTCGCGAGGAATATCCGGGGCTGCGCGAGATGAGGTTATTTGTATTTTGATTATCCCCGTGTTGACATCTTCATTAGGAGGCAATTAAGTTTCAAGGTAATGCAGGTAGGAGGATTGCTTCTCGTTGTCATATTTGCGTCGTCAGAATTATAATGATTGTTTTTTTTTTTTTTTTTTTTTGGTTAGTGTTGAAAGTGTTATGTACCTGGAACTCTCTCTCTCTCTCTCTCTGTCTGTCTCTGTCTCTCTATCTATCTATTTATCTATCTGTGTATCTATATTTATCTATCTATCCATCTATATATCTATCTATCTTATCTATCTATCTATCTATCTATCTATCTTACACACACACACACACGCACACACACACACACACACACACACACACACACACACTCATGTCTACCAATGCGAACTTGAAAACCTCTCCTTCCTTTCGCACTTGAGGATTAATTGACCGTTCCCTTGCCCTCTGAAGCCTCCCCTTCCCTTCTCTTCCCTCTCCTCCCCTTCCCTTTCCTTCCCTTCTTCTCCATCCCTCCCCATAGCTTACAGTTTCATCCTCTCTCCTTCTGGTGTTTTATCTAATCTCTCTCTCTCTCTCTCTCTCTCTCTCTCTCTCTCTCTCTCTCTCTCTCTCTCTCTCTCTCTCTCTCTCTCTCTCTCTCTCTCTCTCTCTCTCTCTCTCTCTCTCTCTCTCTCTCTCTCTCTCTCTCTCTCTCTCTCTCTCTCTCTCTCTCTCTCTCTCTCTCTCTCTCTCTATCTATATCTCTCTCTGTCTCTCTCTCTCTCTCTCTCTCTCTCTCTCTCTCTCTCTCTCTCTCTCTCATTTTTTCCAATCATTATTCCTTTTATTTCTTCTCTCCAATCTCTTCTCCTTTCCTTCTCCTTTTCTTTCTCTCGCTTCCTATTTCTTTTCCTTCCTTTCCCTTTCATTTTCGTTCTTTCCACTCCCATCTCCTTTCTCTCTCCTTTTCTCTCATCTCCCTTAACCTTAATTCTACTTCAGGACCCCCCAATTCAATTCCTCCTCCTACCCACCCCTTCCCTTCCCTTCCCTTCTCTTCCCTTCCCTTCCCTTCCCTTCCCTTCCCTTCCCTTCCCTTCCTTTCACCTCCCCTTCCCTCACCTCTGCCATCTCATCCCCACATATCTTATATTCATCTTTTTTTCTCATTTCACCCCACGTCTAACATCGTTTCTCACCTCCCCTTCCTTCTCCCCTTCTCTCCCCTTCCTTTCCCTCCCCTTCCGTTCCCTTCCCTTCCCTTCCCTTCTCTTCCCTCCTTTTCCCCTTCCCTCCTCCTCCACTTTTATCCATTTTCTTCCTCTTAATTTTAACTCCCCTCACTTTCCCTCCTCCCTTCCCTCCCCTTCCCTTCCCTTCTCTCTTCTCCTCTCCCGTCCCCTCATCATCAAACTCGTCCTCCTCCTCCTCTTCACCTCATATCCCTTTATCTTTCTCCTCCTCCTCCTCCTCCTCCTCTTCCTCCTCCTCCTCTCCCCTCCTCCATTTTCCTATACCATCACCTTCCACCTCCTTTTATTTCTTCTCCCCTCACCTCACCCTCCCTCCCTTCCTCCCCTCCCGAAAATTTATCTCCTCGCGTATTAAGATAATGTATCCAACAGCTAGAATTACCTATAACTTTAATGTTTAACAGGTCATTAGCACAGGCAAGCGTGCCCCTTGCGTGGAAAAGAGCCAATGTTACCCCGAGCTTTAAAAAAGGGAGGTAAAAAACAAGCCAGTAATTATTGTCCTATCAGCCTTACGTCCGTCCTAATTAAACTATTCGAAAAAATAATCAGGGATAAAGTGATTACTTTCCTCGAAACAAATGATTTGATAACTGATAATCAGCACGGATTTCTTGCCTCACCAATTTATTAACTTTCTTCAATGACGTATACTCCACCTGGGACGCACGAGCCCAATATGACATTATTTACCTAGACTTCCAGAAAGCGTTCGATAAAGTTCCCCACGTTAGGATTATTTCAAAACTGCGTTCCCACGGTATAAGTGACCATCTGTACGCGTGGATTCATGACTGGCTCACAGATAGACAACAGCGTGTAGTTCTCAATGGTGAAGCATCTGATTGGCAACCCGTAACCAGGGGCGTGCCCCAAGGATCGGTCCTGGGGCCAACACTTCATATTTACGTGAACGATTTAGAGATTTATATCCTATCAAAAGTAGCCAAATTCGCCGACGACACCAAATTGGGAGGTACGGTAACGAACAGTAAAAATTGCGAGAATATTCAATCAGGCTTAACAAGACTTGCCGATTGAAGCAACAAGTGGCAAATGTGTTTCAACATAGATAAATGTAAAGTAATGCACGTAGGTGTAAAGAACCCTATCTTTAAATATCAGATTCAAGAACATGAGCTCAGCGAAGTAAAACAAGAAAAAGATCTTGGTGTTATTATCAGTAACACTCGTAAAATGAGCGATCAATGTACAGCGGCGAGTAAAAAAGCCAATATTATGTTCGGCTTAATTTCAAGAAACTTTGATTATAAATCACCCGAACTTATGAAGAGATTATATTCAGCATTTGTAAGACCACACCTAGAATACGCCGTCCAGTTCTGGTCACCGAATTATATCAAAGATCAAGGTTTGCTAGAAAAGATACAGCGACGAGCAACCAAAAAAATTCTAGCGTTACGTAACTTGCCGTATGACGAGCGTTTAAAGCGTTTAGATATGTTTTCCTTAAAAAAGCGAAGGGTAAGAGGGGACTTAATCAAAGTGTTCAAAATCCTTCATAGATTCGAAAACATTAACCCAGAAAGTCTATTTCAGAGACCCCAACACAGCAACACGCAGCAACGGTATGAAGTCAAAGAGAAACAGATGTAACACATTGGCGCGCAGAAGTTATTTCAATAATAGAGTCGTCGATCACTGGAATAGACTCCCGCCGTCAGTAGTTAGCTCACAGAGTATCAATAGCTTCAAGTCTTCATTAGATAACTACTTCAGGGATGAAAGATTTTACTGGCCCTTTTCATTTGTTTCAGGCAAACTGCAGCACGGCTCCAACCTGAAGACTTTGTGTTAATAATTTTCCCCACAGCTTAGGTCACCAGTAGCGTAAGTTAAGGGTAGTAATTTCCTCTTCTTTCTCTCATACTGTAAAATTTCCATGTCCCTTTCTTCCTTAAAGGCACATGATATTCTCTTCTAACTATTTCCTGCCCACACGTTGCCGGAGGGAGAGGTGGGTGGGGAGGAGCCTTCATCTAGTCTATCCTGTCCTACCACACGTAGATTACTAGTACTAGCGGTTGTAGACAGACACCCCTCGCCTTAGACCGCCAGGTCTTCTGGTGTCTGTTCTTCCTATGTAACCCTATGTATTCCTCTCCTCTCCTCTCTCCTTCCCTTCCCTTCCCTTTCCTTTTCTTCCCTTCCCTTCCCCTCCCTTCCCTTCCCTTCCCTCCCTTCTTACTTCACCTCCTCTCCTCTCATCTCTCCTTCATTGTCTTCTTACTCCACCTCCCCTCGTCTTCCTCCTCCTCCTCCTACCAACCACCTCTACTCCCCCTCCTCTCCCCTCCCCTCCTCTAACGTCCCCTCCTTCCCCTCAGACGGACCCTCGGAGGCGGAGGTGCGGGACGGCGGGAAGAGCCCACACGGAGGCGAGGACGAGGACGAGGAGGGGAGCGACGACCCTATTCTCGGCGCACTCGAGATTCCGTCCGTCCTCGCCGCGGCCCTCGGAGCAGGATGCGGCCTAATCCTCCTCGGCCTCCTCCTCATCCTCCTCTTGATCTTCCGCGGCAGGAGAAGAAGGAGGAGGGAAGGACAGGCTCATCAGACGACCCCTTCCCCCTCCTCCTCGTCCTCCTCCCTCGCCCCCGGCCGCTGCCTGTCGCTAAGGGGCAAAGGGGAGTCCAAGGGCAGAGCGGCCGCCAGCAGAGCCACGCCCAGCAGGAGTGAGAGCACGGCAGCCATGTTGAGTCCAGGCCACGGAGACACCTGCTTGGAGAGGGACATGCAGGTACGAGGAGGAGGAGGAGGAGGAGGAGGACTAGGTGGTGGTGGTGGTTAGTGGTGGAAGTGGAGATTTGGAGAAAAAAGAGGCGGAGGAGGAGGAGGAGGAGGAGGAGGAGGAAGAAAAAAGAGAAAGAGGAATAAGTGGTAATGAAGGAGAAAAAGGAGGAGGAGGAAAGAGGCTTATGCTGTAATTGCCTGAAGGAGAGAGAGAGAGAGAGAGAGAGAGAGAGAGAGAGAGAGAGAGAGAGAGAGAGAGAGAGAGAGAGAGAGAGAGAGAGAGAGAGAGAGAGAGAGAGAGAGAGAGAGAGAGAGAGAGAGAGAGAGAGAGAGAGAGAGAGAGAGAGAATGATGGATGGTGGGGACGGAAGGGTAACAGCAAGCAATTAATCAACATTCCCCTCAAACCTTCACCTCATCTTCCTTTTCCCTCCTCCTCCTCCTCTTCCTCTTCCTCTTCCTCTTCCTCTTCCTCTTCCTCTTCCTCCTCCTCCTCCTCCTCCTCCTCCTTTTACAACAACAACAACTACTGCAACTACTACTACTACTACTACTACTACTACAACCACTACCTCTACTACTACTACTACTACTACTACTACTACTACAATCATCATCATTACCAAACTCGTCCTCCTTCATTATAATCTTCTCATAACTTTCCTCCTCCTCCTCCTCCTCCTCCTCGCCCAAACAGGTTGACCCCGAGAGTGACCCCGAGCCTGACGTCATACCCCTGAGGGAGTCCAGTGGCAGCGTGGTGGGGATCGTGGGGGGCGGCCCGGCCACTGTGCTGCCCCCCGAGGGATACACCTGTCTGCCCCCCGCCTTCCGTGCCCCCCAGGTAACTAACCAGATTGTCCAGTTGCTTAATTAATATGATAACCTATCCTGTAATGAAATCAGTCTGGGATGTTGGTTGGATGGGGGTTAGTCAGTCAGTCAGTCAGTCAGTCAGTTTGGATTACACTTAGTCCGTCAGTCAATCAGTTATCCATTGTCGGTTAGTCAGTCTGTCAGGTTTGAATGCATTTACTCAATCCCTCAATCAATCAGTCATCCTGCCAATCGATCAATCAGTCAGTCAGTCAGTTTGGAATTCAATTAATCAGTCAAACAGTCAGTCAGTCAGTCGGGGATGTTAATCGATCAGGCAGTCAATTAGGAACGTTGTCAGTCACTCAGTCAGTCAGCTGGGGATGTTAGTCGATCGGTCAGTCAAACGTTATCAGTCAGTCAGTTAATCAGTTGGGGATGTTAGTCAATCAGTCAGTTAATCAGGGATGTTGCAAGTGAATCAGTCAGTCAATCAGTAAGTCAGTCAATCAGCCCTGTTAGCAGCGTATCAGCTACCCAAGGAAACAGTCAGCGAGTCATTCAATCACCCAGTCAGTCAAACTTCAAATTAGTCAGTCAGGCATTCAGTCAGGGTTGTTGTTAGTCAGTCAGTCAGTTAGTCAGTCAGTCAGTCAGTTAGTCGGGGGGCTTCGTGGTGCAGTGGTTAGCACATTCGGCTCACAACCGAGAGAGCCCGGGTTCGATTCCCGGGCGGAGTGGAAAAACTTGGGCGGCTTTTCCGATACCCTACGCCCCTGTCCACCCAGCAGTGAATGGGTACCAGGTATTGATCAGGCTGTGTCCCGTCTCCTGGGGTCTGTTCCCTTCTCCTATAATTCTTTCCCCTTCTGTCTCTCTCCTGCATATGACCACAGAAGTTGCGCCGACTAATCGAAACTTTCCAGTCAGTCAGTCAGTCATTCAGTCAGGGTTGTTGTTAGTCAGTCAGTCAGTTAGTCAGTCAGTCAGTTAGTCAGTCAGTCATTCAGTCATGTTAGTGCATCAGACACCCAAGAAAACAGTCAGTGAGTTATTCAATCACTCAATCAGTCAAACATCAGTCAATTTACCAGGTATACGTACAGTCAGTCACCGTGTTCAGTCAGTTCGTTAATGAGTCGCTCCGCCAATCAGCGCCTCACTCCATCAATGACATAATGGCTCGTCGGACCAATCAACGCACGCCGAGCAGCGAAGTAATTTTTCCAGCTGACCGGCCAGACGAACTCGATCAAATTTTCTCATTAAACCAGAACAGGAAAAGAGATTAGAAATTGACCCTCCAACAAATCACTTTACCTGCACATTTTCTGGTAGCAAGACCTTTGACGCTGTGAGAGAAAAAGAAAGGAAAGGAAAAACGGGGAAAAGACAGAACGCAGATTATTTTCCTCTTTAGAATCATATTATCATAGTGGCAAGAGAGAGATTAGAAATTGAGCCTCCAACAAATCACTTTACCTGCACATTTTCTGGTAGCAAGACCTTTGACGCTGTGAGAGAAAAAGAAAGGAAAGGAAAAACAGGGAAGAGGCAGAACGCAGATTATTTCCCTCTTTAGAATCATATTATCACAGTGGCAAGATCTTTGAGAATTTGAGGAAAGAAAGAACAGGAAAAATTAAATGGGGGAAAAAATACATAGCAGTTGATTCTCTTAGCAAAAAAGTTTTCTATCAGCAATATTTACGAAACACTGAGGGGAAAACGGAGAACTAGAAGAGGGGAAAAAATGAAAAGATGCGACATAATGACAATAATGTGGAATACACTTTATAATGAATCCTAAAGCAGAAGGTTGGTTTTTTTTTTTTTTTTTTTTTTTTTTTTTTGGTGTGTGTGTGTGTGTGTGTGTGTGTGTGTGTGTGTGTGTGTGTTTTCCATTAGGTCTGGTGTAACTTTGTGTTCAGAATTATGCTCGGTCGGGAGAAATAGTTATAAAGTTATTGACCACTGAAGTGTTTTCCTGATAGTTTTGAGGTATTTTCTTCATGTCTTTCACTAATGCCCAACAAGTTATCCCTCCTCCTCCTTCAGTGTCTGGCGGACTTCACATACACTGGCGTGGATCCCTTAGCCTCCAGTCACGCCCCAGTGCTGCCTCAAGGGGCGTACTATCCCGGGGAACATCTTTTGCAACACTCAGGCTACCTCCACGACCCCCTGCAGGGCTCCATATCCCCCAGGAGGTCCCCAGCGCCCCCTCCGCCCCTCTATCAAGACTTCGAACCGCTGGAGCCGCGTCTGCCGCCCCCCGATGACTTCCTCGACCCCGACAGAAGGAGGGCGAGCGGCGGCAGCAGACAGGGGAGCCACGAGGACCCCGACACGCCGAGCACGCCACTGCTTAGAAGGGGCGAGAGTTGTGTCTGATGCCAACCCGAGGATGAGCCATTGGAATAGATGTGGGTGTAGGTTCTTCCTGCCTGTGTGTATGTGGGTGTGGGTGTGTGGGTGTATTTTAGGGTGAGAGAGCCCCTCCCCCCTCCCATCGGTAAGACAACAGACGCCACAGTGAAATGTCCCTTTTTCTTCGGTGTGTATGTGTGTGTTTAAAGTTAAGTGAAGGATCTACCGTTCAAGTCGAAGAAAACGAAGGTGTTCCCAGAGTTGGTGTTCGTAAAGTTAAATGTCCAAACCCAGAGTGAGTTTCGTTTGTGCCAAAGACTTAAGTGGTGGAGAGAGAGAGAGAGAGAGAGAGAGAGAGAGAGAGAGAGAGAGAGAGAGAGAGAGAGAGAGATCATTGTCACGTTCGGTAATGTATTGTAAAGATAATAAGTCTGGTTACCTGGAAAACACGACGACGAAAACAACGAGGAGGAGACCAGAAGGAAAGAGAAGGAGGAGGAGGAGGAGACAGAGACGACGAGGCGTGTGGGACAAACTAACAAAAACTAATACAAATCATCTAACTTGTTTTTACACATTTCCATAATCCACATTTTTGCCTGTAAACCCATTTCGTAGGTGAATAAAACGATACCTTTGCCTTCCTCGACCTGATTAACCATACCTGCCCGCCTCTTCTTCCAGGTGACGCAACCCAGATAAGATAGACGGACAGGGAGACAGACAGGAAGAAAACACGTATCCAAGAAAGGAGACAGACGAAGAGAGATATAATTACGGACAGACAAAAAGGAAACACGAACGGAAGGAAGGAGAGACAGGAGGAGATAGAGGAAGAGAGAGATAAGTGAGTGAGTGACAGTATCTCTCACACACACACACACACACACACAAACAGACACTTCCAGCCATAAACTTTCGTCTTCCTCAATGGTTTGGCGCCACAAGTTCATTCTCGCTCTCTAATTGGTTGATAACTTGGGCTTCCTGGCTGTAATTGGTTCCTCCCCCCCCACCCCCTCCTGTTCCCACCGCACTCCTTCCTCCGTTTCCCCTCCCCTCCACTCCACCCTCCACTCCCCAACGCTCAAGGTGACAGTTGGAGCATCTCTCTCTCTCTCTCTCTCTCTCTCTCTCTCTCTCTCTCTCTCTCTCTCTCTCTCTCTCTCTCTCTCACACACACACACACACACACACACACACACACACAAACACTAGTTAGATTGTAGAATAACTTTATTAACTGGTTGGTTTTTAATATGTAACATTGCACACACGTAGAGTAAATTCACACACACACACACACACACACACACACACACACACACACGTTGGTATTACACAATCGCACGTAGATATTCGCCTACTAACAGTGCTTTTACTAACATCAACCATTACTACTAACACTTACGGGAATGGAAAACTGGATGATGAAATATGAAGAAAAAAATATATATATAAAACTGAAACCATTTGAAACTGACTGATTCTCAAGGACGTGTCAAATGGTTATTTCCACGTAGTTGTTGAATGTATTTTGTATGATGTATTGAATCCGTGAACTGGCAGGGAAGATTTTGAAATTTCGCGTTGGGAGTGTGTAAAGTTCTCTCCGTTTTCTTACGCCTTGCCAACGAGAGAATGTAACGTACTCCTGCATGGGTAACGCTTGCAATTGAGGTAAGTCTTCGTTAAAGGTCCCCCAATGAGAAAACAAACTAATTTCTGGCATATTATGTTGTGTTTGTTGATAACCTGATAACTCCTTATTTGCTAGCGACAGGTATAGATTTTTAACACCAACACCTCGCTTTTGGACGCTCTTCTGAACTCTTTATTCATAGGGGCAGTGTTTAGCGGGCATATTTTCCATTGTTGTTTTGATATTTTACCCTTGAGGTGCTTCCTTTGCTGTAAAAAAAGAATGGAGCTCGTGAGTAAACACTGCCTCTGCCACGCGCGACACTAAGTCTTCACCGTTGCGTTAGTCATTTCTTTCGTTTGACTTTGCGAGTAGTATTAAACCCACCAGATGTCACGGGATGCTGGTGAGTACATAGTCAGAAGTAAACAACGGTCAGAGGATGTGAATTTTGTGAGTGAACTTTAAGGAGAAAATACCGTAATGCATGAGGTGTGTGTGTGTGTGTGTGTGTGTGTGTGTGTGTGTGTGTGTGTGTGTGTGTGTGTGTGTGTGTGTTTTGCTACTGGACGCCGTGAGAGTATAATGAAATACACACACGGTCATGTTTTCCTACAAAGATAAATAATGAAAAGAGGAAAGTTTAGCAGACCTGAGCGGTGTGTTTCAGAGAGAGAGAGAGAGAGAGAGAGAGAGAGATTGCCTACTCATTTCAGGGTAGACTATGATGTTTTTATTTCATAGCCAGTCCGTATTAGGTGAAACTGTAGTTTAGCCTCACCACCTCAAATTACCATACACAACTTCATATTATGGGCGGAAATACGTAATCTATAAAGGCGCACACAGAACCTAACCTAAACTAGCCTGACCAAACTTAACATCATGCCAGTGTCGCCGATGTATGGAGACAGTCGAGGCGGCAGCTTGAGTCTGGGATCCAGCTGTTACATTAGGTTGTTAGGTTTGTAAAGGTTAGCTTAGTTTCCAACCATCTGCGCCTTCACTTCACGGTTAAAGGGCATGTATTTTCGACCTCTAACCATAATATGAAGGCTTATACGGTATTTTGGGTGGCGGAGCTAAACTTCACATTTATTGCAACTGGAAAAACAATTACGAAGGTGCTAGAGTGAATTTCTCGCATAAACTGCAGTGAAGAGCTTGCGCTGAGTTGTGACTCGTGAAAGACAAAGAACAAACACCGTGGCGTGGACCGACTGTTCAGCGTCTTGGCTCCCGCGTCTATTCATAAACGAAGAGGATCTCGCCCTAACCTAACAAATACTACCCAGCCGCGCTTTAAATAGTAACCAGTCGCCAAAAAGAGCAGCCTGTTGCCTCTAAAATAGTAAACCGGTGTCACAAAATGGTAAGATGTCGGCGCCATGGATGGTAATCTATCGCCGCTAAGGAAAGAAACGTCGTTGAAATAGTAAGTCATCTTCAAATTCGCTCCACACCTTTCGAATCGGTTTTATTGCGACAACAATCATCTCCGAGTGAAAAAAAAAAAAGCATGTATCCAGAACTGAAAAGGTCAGTGAAATAAATAGCTCAGGTCTGCTAAATAAATAAATAAATAAATAAAACATCCCTAAGAAATAAAAGTACAAATTAAATGTTGACTATGTATATAGAAATGAAAACTGTATTTGATTTCGAGTAGTTCTGTTTCCCTCGTATAATTGGCTGCTTCGTGGCAATCAGTTTGTTATATATGTCAATTTTTTGTATTTGTTGAGGCACATCTGACATTGTTTTCATTATTATTATTGTTGGTATATCCAGAATTGCACCCTTTACTTTATGGAATTTAATTCGCTCTTCATAACCCAAAATTACTTATTTCTGAGATTTTATCACCTATATAAGCGGCGATAAGTTACTATCCTGAGCGGCGACGAGCTACTAATCATTAGGGTACAGTGGCGTGGTAGCACAATTTTGATAACAATAGGAGACCTCCCGTTGGGTTCATGAGCCTTCTAATGATTCAGGCTAGAGAAGGCATAGAAAACAGAAGTTGATGAGAAGGAAGTTGGAGGAATCATCAAGACGCTTCTTAGGGTCGTCACATCAAGTGCGGTCTGGCCCAGGGACATTTTTCGTCTCCTCCCCAGCCAGATGGGAACTCCGAGGCAGGTTGATTATTCATTACCGTAAAGTTGATATGAGTATTTAAGGAAATGGTGTGTGTAACGTGCATGGAGTTTGGTGTGGAAAGTAAGATTATTCGTCCTTTAGAGAGTACCCGAGGTCTTGGATGAGTTTGCAGCACTCACGCACCCCTCATATAAGAACATAAGAACATAAGAACATAAGAACGTAAGGAGTCTGCAAGAGACCGGTTGGCCTATACAAGGCACTAACTGAGACTGGCTTATGCCCGTTGCGGCGGGTATCTGCCTACCTACTCCCAGTGTGTTATTATTATTACTATTATCGTTATTATTATCATTATCATTATTGTTATTATTATTATTATTATTATTATTATTATTATTATTATTATTATTATTATTATTATTATTATTATTATTATTATTATTATTATTATTATTATTATTATTATACTTCTAAAGTTTGTTATTATTTTATCATTTATTACTATTATTATTATTATTATTATTATTATTATTATTATTATTATTATTATTATTATTATTATTATTATTATTATATACTTCTAAAGTTTGTTATTATTTTATCATTTATTACTATTATTATTATTATTATTATTATTATTATTATTATTATTATTATTATTATTATCATTATTATTACCGAGCATGAATCAGCCTTTCTGTCATTGATTTTACATTTATTCCCTTTATGTTCTCTTTACTTTATGGAGCTGCTCAGTCTTCCCAGAGCGTGGCTGCCCCGAGGAACTAGTTTGCCTCCTTTTTCTGCTCGGTTTTTGTATCACTTGGCCGCAGGGACAGACAGAGGCCGCGATATATAGGCCGTATGTTCCCTCGCTTTCCGGAGTCTGTCTGTACAGGATTTGTCGGATGGCGGCGACCAGACCCCAATTATACGACAAACTCAATTATGTGGTCCCTCAGTGGTGGCGGTGGCGTGGTGGCGCTGTGACTCCCACGCTGGGGTCTCTGCTAGTGCCAGGCTTCCTCTGATGATAGATTGTATAGACGCCCTCGGACACAGTATAAGCCTTGGCAGCCTTGTGACGTATGTAGCCCTTTACACTTTATCCATAAGAGGCTTTAACGCTATTTGCTGCATCATCTCAAGCTTAGGAACTCCTGGCGGGTCCCCATCCTTGAGAGCGTAAATCACCCCATTCTCTTACAACTTTCAGCCTTTCTCTTTTTTATCTCTCTATCTCCTCCATCACCTTCATCAGTCCTTAATTAATAACTTTCCTACTCCCCCATCTTTTCTCCCATCGCCTCCAACCCCCTCCATCTCCCCTTTTTATCCTCCCACTCCCCCATCCTTTCTCCCATCGCCTCCAACCCCCTCCATCTCCCCTTCTTATCCTCCCACTCCCCCATCCTTTCTCCCATCACCTCCAACCCCCTCCATCTCCCCTTGTCATCCTCCCACTCCCCTTCCTTTCTCCCATCACCTCCAACCCCCTCCATCTCCCCTTCTTATCCTCCCACTCCCCCATCCTTTCTCCCATCGCCTCCAACCCCCTCCATCTCCCCTTGTCATCCTCCCACTCCCCTTCCTTTCTCCCATCACCTCCAACCCCCGCCATCTCCCCTTCTTATCCTCCCACTCCCCCATCCTTTCTCCCATCACCTCCAACCCCCTCCATCTCCCCTTCTTATCCTCCCACTCCCCTATCCTTTCTCCCATCGCCTCCAACCCCCTCCATCTCCCATTGTAATCCTCCCACTCCCCCATCCTTTCTCCCATCGCCTCCAACCCCCTCCATCTCCCCTTCTTATCCTCCCACTCCCCTTCCTTTCTCCCATCACCTCCAACCCCCTCCATCTCCCCTTCTTATCCTCCCACTCCCCTATCCTTTCTCCCATCGCCTCCAACCCCCTCCATCTCCCATTCTTATCCTCCCACTCCCCTTCCTTTCTCCCATCGCCTCCAACCCCTCCATCTCCCTTGTCATCCTCCCACTCCCCTTCCTTTCTCCCATCGCCTCCAACCCCCTCCATCTCCCATTCTTATCCTCCCACTCCCCCATCCTTTCTCCCATCACCTCCAACCCCCTCCATCTCCCCTTGTCATCCTCCCACTCCCCTTCCTTTCTCCCATCACCTCCAACCCCCTCCGTCTCCCCTTCTTATCCTCCCACTCCCCTTCCTTTCTCCCATCACCTCCAACCCCCTCCATCTCCCCATAGTACCCTCAACAATTTGTCCCATCCTCCTCCTCATCACCCCACTAGCATCCTAATCTTAGAAGCTACTGTCGGGTCTCCATCCTTGAAGATAACTGTGTTGGGGCGAGGCAGGGACGCTCGGAGTACTGTTATGGCTCCTGAGGGGTGATGGTGGCGCTCTGGTGCTCTTTACATCTGCATTTTTTTCACAGAGAGGGAGGCAGCTCAAGGGCAAAAAAACAACAACGCTGGACACTGTTCCGAACAAACCAAAAAGAACGAGAGGCTGAAAGAGAGGTCAATATCGGGTGGCAAACATGCATATTTATTTTACCTTACCTTACTGAGGTCTAATAATACTTTCGTCTCCTGATGCTTATTCTCCGGGAAGTAAAGGCATTATATTTTGCTTTTTAATGACTGATGATACAACACTTATGGACCAATAACATGTCATTGGTTTAGATACCCATTTGCATCATATCAGTCCTGGTCTTTAAAGAGGAATGATGTTTTATTTTCTGCTTCTTTAGTATTGATAATTTTGTCCTTTTGTTCTTATGGGGTTCATTTTTACACTTCATATTTCTCCCTCAAGCAAGGACGGTGATGTACTGTGCTATCAATAGTTTTCATCTCTGACCTTAGCAGCGGTAACGGTGAACACATACATATCTGCAACCCCTAATCTACCATGCTGCTGTTTAACAAGAAGGAGATAAAGACTTTTGAGGCTTTTTATTTTTATTTTTTTTACAACAAAGGAGACAGCTCAAGGGCACAAAAAAGGAAACAATAATAAAAAAAAAGGCCCGCTACTTGCTGCTCCTACAAAAAAAAAAAGAATCAAAAGAGGTGGCCGAAAGAGAGGTCAATTTCGGGAGGAGAGGTGTCCTGATAAGGTATTGGCAGGCAGCGCTCTGTTGTTCCGTGTAGGGTAACGATCGATGCGGGTTTCTTGGCGTCCGGATAACCAGGAACACCTCCAGCTTTATGCACTTACGCCTGAGTCTGCACACGTGGCATTAGTCTTCATTAATATTGTGACTGGTACCTATTTTTTTTTTGGATCGTTTTTCAGTGTGGTTAGTTTGGTGTTTTTTGTTTGTTTTTTTAGATGCCTTCTTACGACTGAGTACTTAACTGTGATAATCCAACACTTCTAACTAACTTCGCCAGAGGTTTTAAACGTCGTATTAGTCGTTTGTTAATAATACTGTGACGGATTTGTCTTTTTTGTCCCGTTTTTCAGAATGTGGTTAGTTGGTTTTGTTTTGTTTTATATTATTTCTTTCGACTCGGTTTATAATATGCCGACTTAGACGTAAATATCCAACACTTCTAACTAACTCCGTCCTTTACGACCGAGTTTGTAAAATGCCGACTTAACCGTGAAAATCCAACACATCTAACTAACTCCGTCCTTTACGATCGAGTTTGTAAAATGCCGACTTAGACGTAAATATCCAACACTTCTAACTAACTCCGTCCTTTACGACCGAGTTTGTAAAATGCCGACTTAACCGTGAACATCCAACACTTCTAACTAGCTCCGTCCTTTACGACCGAGTTTGTAAAATGCCGACTTAACCGTGAACATCCAACACTCCCAACTAACTCCGTCCCAGAAATTAAATGGAGAAGCCATAAAACTATACTAAAGTAACGTTTGAAATAATCATCGTTCATCTGGCCTTGGCATAAATCCTGGTCACTTGCTCGCATCTCGCTCTGTCATACCTGCCTGTCCTTCATCCTCACCTCCGCCGCTCTCCTTGGCGTGGTCACTCGGCGCCCTAGGAAGCCCCTAAAACACCTATCTTGTGCCCAATACACCGGACGAAAAACTTGTTCCCCGATAGTTCATGGGGCGTAAGGGACGAGCTGTAGGTGGAGGTGGCGGGGAGGGGGAGCGGAGTGGCGGAGTGCATCATGGTATCTTTTTACAGGAGTTGTGGTTCTTATGTTTGTTTATTGTTCTTCGTGGTGGTGGTGGTGGTGGTGGTGGTGGTGGTGTTTTACTTTGTTGTTGCTGTTGTGGTTCTAGTTGTTATTGTTCTTGGTGGTGGTGGTGGTGGTGTTTTACTTTGTTGTTGCTGTTGTGGTTCTAGTTGTTATTGTTCTTGGTGGTGGTGGTGGTGGTGTTTTACTTTGTTGTTGCTGTTGTGGTTCTAGTTGTTATTGTTCTTGGTGGTGGTGGTGGTGGTGTTTTACTTTGTTGCTGTTGTGGTTCTAGTTGTTATTGTTCTTGGTGGTGGTGGTGGTGGTGTTTTACTTTGTTGTTGCTGTTGTGGTTCTAGTTGTTATTGTTCTTGGTGGTGGTGGTGGTGTTGTTTTACTTTGTTGTTGCTCTTGTGGTTCTAGTTGTTATTGTTCTTGGTGGTGGTGGTGGTGTTGTTTTACTTTGTTGTTGCTGTTGTGGTTCTAGTTGTTATTGTTCTCGGTGGTGGTGGTGGTGATGTTTTACTTTGTTGTCGCTGTTGTGGTTCTAGTTGTTATTGTTCTCGGTGGTGGTGGTGGTGTCCAAACTAATGATAATGAAAATGATGAAGATAATGCCGTTACTGAGTGTGTTGCAATAGTACGTAATAACTAACTTAATCTCTCTGCATCTCTTGAATAACCTAATGAATGGATATATTTTTCACACTAAATAAAGCAGCTCAAGGGCAGAAAGATGAGAACCACAACAAAAAGAGCCCGCTAAGAACTGCTCGTAAAAAAGAGAGAAGAGTGGCCTTATAAGCACAATGATAATATTAGACCACAGTTAACTAATGAATGGATATATTTTTTTCACACTAAAGAAAGCAACTCGAGGGCAGAAAGATGAAAACCACAACAAAAAGAGCCCGCTGAGAACTCCTCCTATAAGAGAGAGTACAGAAGAGTGGAATTATAAACACATTGATAATATTAGTCCACAGTTAACTAATGAATGGATATATTATTTTCACACTAAAGGAAGCAACTCGAGGGCAGAAAGATGAAAACCACAACAAAAAGAGCCCGCTAAGAACTCCTCCAATAAGAGAGAGAAGAGAAGAGTGGCCTTATAAGCACATTGGAAATATTAGTAAACAGTTAAAAAAAAAATTGCAAGTTCATGAAATACTAAAGTAGGTGACCTGTCTTCTGGCCTCTTGTTCTGTTTCCTTTCTCTGGCTTTTTTGTTCCTTTTTGTTTGTTTTGTTTTCGCCTTTAAGCTGCCTCCCTTACTGTAAAAAAAAAAGGTGTGGGGGGTTAAGTGCAAACAGCCGTTCTTGTTGGTGCGTGCCACACTGCTTCTGGGCCTGAAGAGGAAGGTGGACGGGTAGTTATTATTATCCTGCGAACTGGACTGTGAACTGGAATATGAATGAACGGGTCTTGGGGGGCGACATTTCAACTCTCTCGCTTTGTCTGTGTCTGTCTGTCTGTCTGTCTGTCTGTCTGTATCTCTCTCTCTCTCTCTCTCTCTCTCTCTCTCTCTCTCTCTCTCTAGTTCGCTCGCTCGCTCGCTGGTTGGCTCGCTTGCTCGCGCGCACCGAAAGAGGGAATTGTGGGCGCGTAAAAAATCCATTATCCATAATTTCTCACGGGGTTGATCTCGTTTTCTTTATTAGAGAGAGAGAGAGAGAGAGAGAGAGAGAGAGAGAGAGAGAGAGAGAGAGAGAGAGAAAGGCTCCAACGTTATACGCTCTTCTCATTCACTACTTTTATCTTTTAACACTTGTTCTCTTCCTAATATAATTCTTCGTCTCTCTCTCCTTTCCTTTCCTCAACCTTATTCTTTTAATCCTCTTACACTTTCTCCCTCACTCTCTCCTTCCCTCCCTCCCTCCCTCCCTACCCCAATTTACCTATCAGGGTCATACAGGTGTACACAAATAGGGAGAAAACGTGTTAAAGGGAGCGAGAGAGGAAAGGCAAAGGTCACTCCGCCTCCCTTGGATATTTAGAAGGGCGAGAGGAGCGGGGCGATCAATGCCATTTTAAAACCCCTGGAAAGCCTTGACCGGGCCAGCCTTGAGACCTTTATTAGTGTGTTTCTGTGTGTGTTTGTCTCGTTATTTGCTGTGTGTGTTTGTTGTTTGTGTGTTAATTTTGTTTTTTTGTTTATTTGTTTATTATTTTCTTGCATTTTTTGGGAGGGAGGTTGTATATGTTTTTAGTTATTTATCTTTTTTTTTTTTTGTATAATGGGATGTTTGTTAGTGTGTTCGTATATGTGTTGTTATTTGTGTTTTTGTTTTTTTTTATCCTGTGTGTTTGTTTGTTTTTAGGTTGTTTTCTGTTGCGTCTTCTTATAATAGTTTTTGGATCAATGTCATTTTCTCTACTAGATGTTTTCATGTTCTTTTATTTCCGTAGCTGCGTAACTTCATCCACGTTGTCATCTAATTATTCCTTCATTTATTTTCTTTATTTACTTTTACTTACTTCGTTCCAGTTATTTTGTTTCTTCCCGTTTCATTAATTCTTTAGTATATTTTTCGCTCTTCCATTTTAATCTTTTCTCCTTCCCACTGATCTCCCCTCTCTCCCCTTGTGCTGTCATTTCTCTCTCCCTGATTGCCGTTTCTCCCTCCCTCCCTCCTTCCCTCCTTTCCCTTCTCTACCTTCCTCCCTCCTACCTCCAGTCGTTTCTCTCCCCCTGATCATCTCTCTCCCCTTGTCCTGTCGCTTTTCTATCCCTGATCATCTCTCTCCCTCCTCCCTCCCTCTCTCCCTCTCTCCTTTTCTTCCTCTCCCTTCCTCTCCCCTTCTGTTGCTTCTGTTCCCCTGATCGCCTCCCTCTCCCCCTTCCTGGCGTTCTTCTCCCTATGATCTTTCTACTTCTTTCCTCCCTCCCTCCCTCCTCTCCCTTCCTCTCCCCTTCTGTCGTTCCTGTTCCCCTTATCGCCTCCCTCTCCCCCTTCCTGGCGTTCTTCTCCCTATGATCTTTCTACTTCTTTCCTCCCTCCCTCCCTCCTCTCCCTTCCTCTCCCCTTCTGTTGTTTCTGTTCCCCTTATCGCCTCCCTCTCCCCCTTCCTGGCGTTCTTCTCCCTATGATCTTTCTCTCTCCCCTCCCTCTCTCCCTCCCTCCTTTTCCTCCTCTCCCTTCCTCTCCCCTTCTGTCGTTTCTGTTCCCCTTATCGCCTCCCTCTCCCCTTTCCTGTCGTTCTTCTCCCTATGATCTTTCTCTCTCTCCCCTCCCTCTCTCCCTCCCTCCCTTTCCTTCTCTCCCTTCCTTCCCTCTATTCCTCCTTTCGTTTCTGTCCACCTGATCGCTGCTGCCTTACCTTTCTTCTCCTGCCTTGCTAACTAATTAGCTTCTGAGCCAGTGGTGTTTTTAGGCCCGGTAGTCATTAGCTCAGTTTTAATTAATTCTCTTAATCAGTCTTGTCTCATAATTATAATGTTTTTTTTCTTCTTGTGAAGCTAGAGCAAGTTTTTTTTTTTCTTTTTCGTCTTGAATGCCCGTGTGTGTGTGTGTGTGTGTGTGTGTGTGTGTGTGTGTGTGTGTGTGTGTGTGTGTGTGTGTGTGTGTGTGTGTGTGTGTGTGTGTGTGTGTGTGTGTGTGTTTCCCTCGTTCCCACAGGTCCACAAATTATTAACCATTACCATCTCTTCTTTTCCTCCTTTCCCTCCACTTTCCTCCTCCTCCTCCTCATCCTCCTGCTCCTCCTCTATTCCCTTCACTAGTTCTTTTTCCCTTCCTCTCCTCCCTTTCCCTCCTTCCTATGTGCGTTGGAAGTAGCGTAGTCTCCCCTTAATTCTTTCCCTTAGTTTCCCTTTTCACTTTGCCCCGACTTCCTACCTATCTCTCCAACTTTATCCATTTCCTTATTATCCCTTTCCTCTCTCTCTCCCACTTTCTCCTCTCCCCTCCAGTCCACGGTGTAGGAAGTAGCTTAGTTTGCCCTCCCCGCCACCGCCACCACCAGGAACAGAAAACGGACTCATAAAAGGCTACGGGAAAAATAGGAGGAGAATGTAAGATTTTGCCGACGTTTGGGTGTTTGCAGGGAAAGACTCTGTTATTGCTGGAGTCTGGGAGGGAGCCCGTTAGGAGGAAAGCCCCAAGAAATAAGAGAGAGAGAAAGAGAAAAAGAGAGAGAGAGGGAGAGAGAGAGAGAGAGAATCTTTTTTTTTTTTTACGTGTTCGCCTATAGCCCCGGTAGGCTTTCTTCAGGGGCCTGGTGGTCGGTCCAAGCTCGTCATGGCGCAGGCAATATTTTATAGTGGCGCCATTTATTCTTGGCTCATGCTGCCCCCCGGAACTTATTCTTGATTCACTTGGACGGTTTCTTCTAGAGTCCGGGTTGATAGGTGGTCTTCAGGACAGCATGTGGGTAGTCTTAAGCCCTCGGCGGTGACTGAAAAATCCCAGGTGGTACCGTGGGGATTCGAACCCGCGTCGTCCAGCACGCGGTGAATGCAGGGCCCGCACGCTAACCACTCAGCCACCGCCTACCCATAAAGTAATGCCAAAAGTAAAAATCACATAGCCTTACATAGATTCGAGGTACAGAATAGCGAGGGACACACACACACACACACACACACACACACCAGCGCGGACGCAAAGAAAGAAATAACCTGTTGTCGCATTCAATTTTCCGCTAATGTTTTGTTGTTTTTTCAGAATTTATCGTTGGTAATTAGATAGAATAAACAAAGAGCGTGAGGAGAGTTTACAAAAAAAAGAACAGTAGCGTGACCTTTCTTTGTTAGAGAGAGAGAGAGAGAGAGAGAGAGAGAGAGAGAGAGAGAGAGAGAGAGAGAGAGAGAGAGAGAGAGAGAGAGAGAAATATGAGATCATTACAATAGGTGACCATAAAAAAATAATTAAAAAGAGGAAAAGGCGAGCAACAGATATAGCAATAAAAACAATGTGAGAGAGAGAGAGAGAGAGAGAGAGATGACGATAGGTGACGATAATTAGAAAAAGGCGAACAGCAACAACAACAGCAACAACAACAACAACAGCAGCATCAAACAAAACGAAAACAATGACAAATGCGTCAAAATTCGTATAATTAGAACGAGAAAAAAAATCAAGCGCGGATAATAGTTCAGGTCGTAAGAGAGAGATTTACATAGATTTACATGAAACTCAGACCACGGACCCCAAGGTCCAGACTAGGTGGTCTGTCCTACGATAATCAGATGGCTCCAAACTTTACATTTCAACTCTAGTTAATATTAAGTTGAAGGAAGTGACGGTCGAGCTTGTTTTTAAAGGAGTCAATCGTGTAACACTGGACCACTGAAGGTGGGAGCTTATTCCATTCTCGCACTACAACGTTGGTACAGAAAAATTTGGTGCAGTCTGAATTTACTTGTCTACATTTGAGTTTTTTGCCATTGTTCCTCGTTCGCAAAGTGTCATCGATCATAAACAATTTTGATTTGTTCACATTCGTGAAACCATTAAGTATTTTAAAATATTCGATCAGTTTTCCTCTGAGGCGACGTTTCTCAAGAGAGAACATGTTAAGGGTGGAAAGCCTCTCGTCGTAGGGTTTGTTGCGCAACGAAAGGATCATTTTTGTTGCCCGACGTTGAACACCTAATTTAGCAATGTCCTTTGCATTGAGAGAGAGAGAGAGAGAGAGAGAGAGAGAGAGAGAGAGAGAGAGAGAGAGAGAGAGAGAGAGAGAGAGAGAGAGAGAGAGAGAGAGAGAGAGAGAGAGAGAGAGAGAACATGAAGTGACCGTCCATTGTTTATCAGAACGGTGAGGAGGCCGAGGCGTGATCTAATATCCTTTGTTGCCACGAAATTTACTGTTTTCCTGTGCCGCCTCCTCTTTTTTACCGTTTTATTTTTAAGGGAAGCGGATGAAAAACAGAGGGATGGAGAGAGACAATGGGGAGAATAAGAGACAGAGAAAGAGGAAGAAAAATGGGAATGAAAGAGAAATAGGAAAGAAAGTGAGAAAAAGGAAAAAGAAAGGGAGAAGTAAGGAGGGGGGAAAAGAGAAAAGGGTGAGAGAGAGAGAGAGAAGGCAGGAAAAGAGGAAAAGGAAGAGAGAGAAGGGGAAGGAGCGGAGAAAAAGGGAGAAGAATGAGAGAGACAGACAGACAGGGAAGGAGAACTGGAAGAGAGAGAAAAGGAAAATAAGGACGAGAATACAGGAACAATACAAATGAGTCTGATGAAGACAATGAGAGAAAGAGAAAGGAGAAAAAAGTAAATGAACAAGCCATTGAGAGAGGGAGGAAATGAGGGGAAGGACAGAACTTTTCAGGCAGGTGTGGCGAGGTCAGGTGTGGGGGAGCAGGTGTGTGAGGGGATGAAGGACAAGGGGGGGGGGGGTGATCTTATCTGTCCCATTACGTCCCATCCAGCCATTAATTATCCCCCCTCTCTCTCTCTCTGTCTCTCACTCTCTCTCTCTCTCTCTCTCTCTCTCTCTCTCTCTCTCTCTCTCTCTCTCTCTCTCTCTCTCTCTCTCTCTCTCTCTCTCTCTCTCTCTCTCTCTATCTCTATCTCTCTCTCTCTCTCTCTCTCTCTCTCTCTCTCTCTCTCTCTCTCTCTCTCTCTCTCTCTCTCTCTCTCTCTCTCTCTCTCTCTCTCTCTCTCTCTCTCTCTCTCTCTCTCTCTATCTATCTATCTATCTATCTATCTATCTATCTATCTATTTATCTATCTATCTATCTATCTATCTATCTATCTATCTATCTAACTATATATCTATCTAACATACACAACACCTGGCCCAATTATTTTTACCTAATCAAACTTTCTCCTATTTTCACTTTCGCATACCTTCCCTTCGCAACCTTACCTTCTTGTCGAGACGGAGGAAGGAAAAGGAGAAAGGAACAGGAATTTTAGGGACTGGGAGATTGAAGGGAGAGGGAGGGAAAGGAAAGGAGGAAAGATACACAATGCAGGCTCCCTTCAATACCCCGTCCTTTCGCCTTCTATATATTTACGTACACAAACACACGCATACCTTTCTTCTATCTCTGGCCTTTCCCCCGAGTCTTATAAACGTCTACGCCCCCCCCCTTGGGAAGATATTGGCCGGGTTAAAAAGATGCGGCTGTCATTTTCATTCATGCTTCGTGTGGGAAAGTGAACGAATGGGGGAGGAGAAAGAGGAGGTAGAATCGAAGGAGGAGGAGGTGGAGAAAAAGGAGGAGAAGGACATGGAGGAGGAGGAGGTGAAGGATAAAAAGAAATATGGCAGAAAGTAAGGAAAAGAAGATGGAATGTAGAGGAAGAGGAAGAAGAGGAAAGAATAATTAGGAGGAGAAGAAAAGGGAGAAAAGGAAAAAGACAGAAAGGAAGTAATGCAATAGGAAACGTAAAAAGAAAGTAAAACGAAGTAGGAAATGAAAACGAATACGAAAAAACAAAAATAGAAAACGAAGAAAAAGACGAAAAAAAGGCAACAGATAAAAACCCAAGAAAAATCATCATAAAGAAAAAAAAGAGGAATAGAAAGAAACCCAAAGATATCATTGGGTAGTGAGAACTTGTTGGGGAGGAGGGAAAGGGGATGAAAGGGAATGATTATAGGGGTAGCTTGGGGAAAGGGGGAAGGCAGGGGAGGGGAAAGAGATGAGGTGCGACCCGTTGTGTGTGTGTGTGTGTGTGTGTGTGTGTGTGTGTGTGTGTGTGTGTGTGTGTGTGTGTGTGTGTGTGTGTGTGTGTGTGTGCAGGGAATGGGGGTTGAGGGGTTATTGAAAGGGATTAGTGGGGAAAGTTAAGCGTTGTAGAGAGGGGGGAGGGACGTGAGGGAGGGGAGATGGGGTGGAAGGGAAGGGAAGGGAAGGGAAGGGCTGTTAGGAGATCCGGTTATGTCTTCGTTTGTTTGTAGTTTTCTTTATTTTTTCTTTTTGCTTTGTTTTGTTTTTTGTTTGTTTGTTTCTACTTTCATCTTAACATTAATTCCGTTGCTCATTGTACGTGTTGCCATGTTTTGTTCTTCCTTATGTGTTTCTCCTTCTTCTTCCTCCTCCTCCTCCTCCTCCTCCTCCTCCTCCTCCTAAGCATTCTATCAAAGGTTTTCATCCTCACCTTAAAAGCTCCCCCCCCACCCACCTCTCTCTCTCTCTCTCTCTCTCTCTCTCTCTCTCTCTCTCTCTCTCTCTCTCTCTCTCTCTCTCTCTCTCTCTCTCTCTCTCTCTCTCTCTCTCTCTCTCTCTCTCTCTCTCTCTCTCTCTCTCTCTCTCTCTCTCTCTCTCTCTCTCTCTCTCTCTCTCTCTCTCTCTCTCTCTCTCTCTCTCTCTCTCTCTCTCTCTCTCTCTCTCTCTCTCTCTCTCTCTCTCTCTCTCTCTCTCTCTCTCTCTCTCTCTCTCTCTCTCTCTCCCGCCTTCCCTTTCCCTCCTTCCCTCCCTCGTCACTCCTCTGCTCTCCCCCCCCCCCCCTCCTTTATCTCCTCCCCTTCCTCCCCTCCTCTCCTTCTTATCACATCTCAAGATCAGCAAAAAGAATCTAATTAACTCATTCTCAAAGATGTCAAGATCTTTATTAATTATCTCCAAACACAAAGATGAGAAGGAGAGAGAGAGAGAGAGAGAGAGAGAGAGAGAGAGAGAGAGAGAGAGAGAGAGAGACAGACACAGATACAGACAGATTCAGACACAGACGGACAAAGACAGGGACACAGAGCAGACAGAGACATATATAGAGACACAGACACAGACAAGTAAACAGAGACAGAGAAACATTCATACAGACAGAAAAGCAGAGACAAAAAGGCAGAGAGAAAGAAACAGACACACAGACAGACAGACGAAGACAGACAAACAGACAGACAGGACAGGAAAATAAACTGAACAAATAACACAAACTATTGACCAAAAGAAAAAATACAACACGAGAAAAATTAAACAACAAGGCCGCTGTTAATTATGA
>NW_026110485.1:0-97500 GCF_024679095.1 Eriocheir sinensis
TTGTATGAATATAAAGATGCAAAATTCCCATAAAATAGCGCATTTCTTATAAAAATATATATACCAAAATACACATAAAATTTTTAAATTTGTATTGAAATAAATATACAAAATGCATATACAATAAGGTAAATTTGTATTGAAAGAGATATGCAAAAATACATATTAAACAATGTAAATTTGTTTCAAAATATATATACGAATACAAATAAAAAAACGTAGATTTCTATAAAAATATATATACAAAATACACATAAAATTAAGTAAATACGTATAAAAAAATGTATTCAAAATACACATAAAATAATGTAAATTCGAATTAAAATAAATAAACAAAATACCAATAAAAGAATGTGTATTTGGATAAATATAAATATACAAAATACACATACAAATAAACATAAAATAAGGTAGATTTGTAATAAAATATATGTACAAAATACACATACAATAATGTAAATTTATATGAAAATATATATACAAATACACATAAAATACCATGAATTTGTATAAAAATATATATTCAAAATAAATATTAAATAATGTAAGAGCGTATAAAAATATATATACAAAGTACATATAAAATGAAAATTAAGATGCAAAATACCTTTAAAATAACGCATTTTTTTTATAAAATTGTTGATACCAAAATACACATAAAATATTTGAACTTGTATTAAAATAAATATACAAAATGCACATACAATAAGGTAAATTTGTATTGAAATAGATATGGAAAATACATATAAAATAATGTAAATTTGTTTCAAAATATATATACGAATACACATAAAATAAGGTAGATTTCTATAAAAATACATATACAAAATACACATAAAATTAAGTAAATACGTATAAAAAAATGTATACAAAATACACATAAAATAATGTAAATTCGTATAAATGTAAATAATCAATATACCAATAAAAGAATGTGTATTTGTATAAATATAAATATACAAAATGCACATAAAATAACGTAAATTTATATAAAACTATATACATAAAATAACGCAAATTTCTATAAAAATATATGTACAAAAATGAACATAAAATAAATTTGCATAAAAAACATATATACAAAACACACATTAGATAATGTAAATGAGTATAAAAATATGTATAGAAAATACCTATGAAATAATCTAAATTCTTATCGAATTAAATTAAGAAAATACCAATAAAATAATGTAATTTTGGATGAAAATATATATACAAAATACACAGAAAATAACCTAAATACAAATAGAAATATACACATAAAATAATTTAAAATTGAATGAAATAAATATACAAAATAAACATGAAATAAGGTAAATTTGTAATAAAATATATGAAAAAATAAACATAAAATAATATAAATTTGTATGAAAATATATATACAAATACACATTAAATAACATGAATTTGTATAAAATTTGTATCGAAATATATACTTATACACACAATAAAATGACGTAATTTTTTTTATGAAAATGTATATACAAAATACACATAAAATAATTTAAATACGTAGAAAAATATATATACAAAAAACACATAAAATAGTGTAAATATGTATGAAAATATATAAACAAATACACATAAAATAATGTAAATTTGGATAAAAAATATATACAAAATTAACATTAAATATATATATATATATATATATATATATATATATATATATATATATATATATATATATATATATATATATATATATATATATATATATATATATATATATATATATATATATATATATATATATATATATATATATATATATATATATATATATATATATATATATATATATATATATATATATATATATATATATATATATATATATAAAATATATACAAAAAACACATAGAATAATGTTAAATCGTATCAAAATAAATAAAGAGAATATCAATAAAATAATGTAAATTTGTATGAAAATAAAGATAAAAAACATCCATATAATAACGCATATTTGCATAAAAATATATATACAAAAATACATATAAAATAATTAAATTTGTATTAAAATAAATATACAAAATGTACGTACAATAAAGTAAATTTGTATTGAAATAGATATGCAAAATACACATTAATAATGTAAATTTGTATCAAAATATATATCCGAATACTTATAAAATAGAGTAAATTTCTATAAAAATATACATACAAAATAGATATACAAAATACACATATAACTAGTTAAATTTGTATTTAAATACATGTACAAAAAACACATAAAATAATGTAGATTTGTATGAAATGAAAACAAATACATTTTATATAAAATATATATACAAAATACACATAGAATAATGCAAAAACATATCAAAATAAATACACAGAATATCAATAAAATAATGTAAATTTGTATGAAAATAAAGATGCAAAATACCCATAAAATAAAGCATATTTAAAAAAAAATATACAAAAATACACATAGATTAATCAAATTTGTATTAAAATTAATATACAAAATGCACATACAATAAGGTAAATTTGTATTAAAAAAATATTCAAAATTCACATAAAACAATGTAAATTTGTTTCAAAATATATATACGAATACACATAAAATATCGCAGATTTCTATAGAAATATATATACAAAATACACTTGAAATAATGTAAATACGTATAAAAATATATATACAAAATACACATTAAATAATGTTAATTCGTGTCAAAATAAATAAACAAAATATCATGAAAAGAATGTGTATTTGTATGAAAATAGATATACAAAATACACATAAAATAACCTAAATTTGTATAAAACTATATAAAAAATACACAAAAATAATTTAATCTTGTATGAAAATAAATATCCAAAAAACATATGAAATTAGGTAAATTTGTATTGAAATACATATGCAAAATACACATAAAATAATGTAAATTTGAATGAAAATATATAAACATATAGACTTAAAATAACGTAAATTTGTATCAAATACATATACAAAAAAAACATTAAATAATGTAAATATGTATAAAAAAATATATACAAAACACAAATAGAATAATGTAAAATCGTATCAAAATAAATACAGAAAATATTAATAAAATAATGTAAATTTGTATGAAAATTAAGATGCAAAATACCCATAAAATAACGCATTTTTTTATAAAAAAAATATATATACGAAAAAACATCAAATATTTGATTTTGTATTAAAATAAATAGATATTCAAAATACACATAAAATAAGCTAAATTTGAATTGAAATATATATACAAAATACATAAAATAATGTAAATTTGTATCAAAATTCTTATACAAATACATATTAATAACGTAAATTTGTATAGAAATATATAAACAAAATACACATTAAATAATGTAAATACGTATAAAAAAATGTAAAAAATACACAAATAATCATGTAATTCTTATCAAAATAAATAGACAAAATACCAATAAAATAATGTAAATTTCTATGAGAAAACATATACAAAATACACATAAATAACGCAAATATCAATAAAAATATATATAATATAATACATTTTTATACATATTTAAAATATTTAATGTATATTTTGTATATATATTTTATCCAAATTTACGTTATTTTATATGTATTTGTTTATATATTTTCATACAAATTTACATTATTTTATGTGAGTTTTGAATATGTATTTCAATACAAATTTGCCTAACTTTATGTGTATTTTGCATATCTATTTTCAAACAAATTTAAATTATTTGTGTGTATTTTTGTATATATTTTTATACAAATTTTAGTTATTTTATTTGTTTTTTGTATATATATTTTCCTACAAATATACATTCTTTTATTGGAATTTTATGTATTTATTTTTTTACGAATTTACATTATTTTATGTGTATTTTGTATATATATTTTTCTACGTATTTAAACTATTTTATGTGTATTTTATATATACATTTTCATAAAAATTTACGTTATTTTATTGTGTGTATTCGTATATATTTTGAAACAAATTTTATACAAATTTATGCTATTTTATGTGTATTTGTATATATATTTTCATACAAATTTATATTATTTTATGTGTATTCTTACATATATTTTATTACAAATTTACCTTATTTTATGTTTATTTTGTATATTTATTTCATTCAATTTTAAATTATTTAATGTGTATATTTGTATTTGTATTTAGGTTATTTTATGTGTGTTTTCTATATATATTTTCATCCAAAATTACATTATTTTATTGTTATTTTCTTAATTTAACTCGATGCGAGTTTACATTTTATGTGTATTTTGTATATATTTTTATAGAAATCTACGTTATTTTATCTGTATTCGTATATATATTTTGAAACAAATTTACATTGTTTTATGTGTATTTTGCATATCTATTTCAATACAAATTTACCTTTTGTATGTGCATTTTGTATATTTATTGTAATAAAAATTTAAATATTATATGTGTATTTTGGTATATATATTTTCATAAGAAATGCGTTGTTTTATGGGTA
Source organism: Eriocheir sinensis (assembly GCF_024679095.1). Lineage (NCBI taxonomy): Eukaryota > Metazoa > Arthropoda > Malacostraca > Decapoda > Varunidae > Eriocheir > Eriocheir sinensis. Next base: position 4,465 of record NW_026110485.1, read on the forward strand.
TTTTGCATCTTTATTTTCATACAAATTTACATTATTTTATTAATATTCTGTGTATTTATTTTGATACTATTTTACATTATTCTATTTGTGTTTTGTATATATTTTTTTTTACATATTTACATTATTTAATGTGTATTTTCTATACATATTTCATACAAATTTACGTTATTTTAAGTGTATTTGTTTATATATTTTCATTAAAATTTACATTATTTTATGTGTATTTTGTATATGTATTTCAATAGAAATTTAACTAGCTTTATGTGTATTTTGTATATATATTTTTATACAAATTTAAATTATTTTTGTGTATTTTTTTAATAGAGTTTTATACAAATTTACAACATTTTATGTGTATTTTGTATATCTATTTTCATACAAATACACATTCTTTTATTGATATTTTGTTTATATATTTTGATGCGAATTTACATTATTTAATGTGTATTGTGTATATATATTTTTATACGTATTTACGTCATTTCATGTGTATTTTGTATATATATTTCTATAGAAATATACGTTATTTTATGTGTATTCGTATATATATTTTGAAACAAATATACATTGTTTTATGTGCATTTTGTATATTTTTTCAATACAAATTTACCTTATTGTACGTGCATTTTGTATATTAATTTTAATACAAATTTAATTATTCTATGTGTATTCTTGTATATGTATTTTTAAAAAAATATGCTTTATTTTATGGGTATTTTGCATCTTTATTTTCATACAAAATTACATTATTTTATTGATATTCTGTGTATTTATTTTGATACGATTTTACATTATTCTATGTATATTTTGTATATCTATTTTATACAAATGTACGTTATTTTATGTGAATTTGTTTTCATTTCATACAAATTTACATTATTTTGTGTATTTTGTACATGTATTTTAACTAATTATATGTGTATTTTGTATATCTATTTTCATACATATTGAAATTTATTTTTTTGTTTTTTGTATATACTTTTATTCAAATTTTCGTAATTTTATGTGTATTTTGTATATTTATTTTCCTACAAATATACGTTCTTTTATCGGAATTTTGTTTATTTATTTTGATACGAATTTTAATTTTTTAGGTGTATTTGATATATATATTTTTATACATATTTAAATAATTTTATATGTATTTTGAATATATATTTTCATAGAAATTTACTCTATATGTATATACGAAAAAACACAAAAATAATTTAAATTTGTATGAAAATAAATAAACAAAATACACATAAAATTAGGTAAATTTGTTTTGAAATACATGTACAAAATACACTTAAAATAATGTAAATTTGAATGAAATTATATAAACAAATACACTTAAAATAACGTTAATTTGTATAAAATATATAAAAAAATACACATAAAAAAATTAAATTTGTATTAAAATAAATATAAAAAAAAACACATACAATAAGGTAAATTTGTATTGAAATAGATATGCAAAACACATATAAAACAATGTAAATTTGGTTCAAAATATATATACGAATTCACATAAAATAACGTAGATTTCTATAAAAATATATATTGAAAATACACATAAAATGAAGCAAATACGTATAAAAAATGTATACAAAATACACATAAAATAATGTAAATTCGTATCAAAATAAATAAACAAAATACCAATGAAAGAATGTGTATTTGTATAAATATAAATATACAAAATACACATAAAATAACGTAAATTTATATAAAACTATATACAAAAATACACAGAAGTAATTAAATTTGTATGAAAATATATACAAAATACACACAAAATAAGCTAAATTTGAATTGAAATATATATACAAAATACATGAAATAAAGTAAATTTGTATCAAAATATTCATACAAATACATATATAATAACGTAAATTTGTATGAAAATATATAAACAAAATACACATTAAATAATGTAAATACGTATAAAAAATATGTACAAAATACACATATAATCATGTAATTCGTATCAAAATAAATAGACAAAATACCAATAAAATAATATAAATTTGTATGAGTAAACGTGTATGTTGCATATTTTTTCAATACAAATTTACCTTATTATATACGCATTTTGTATATTAATTTTAATACAAATTTAATTATTCGATGTGTATTTTTGTATCTGTATTTTTATAAACATATGCTTTATTTTTGTGGTATTTTGCATCTTTATTTTCATACAAATTTACATTATTTTATTGATATTCTGCTCATTCATTTTGATACGAATTGACATTATTCTATGTGTATTTTGTATATATTTTTCATAGAAATTTACGTTATTTTATGTGTATTTGCTTATATATTTTGACACAAATTTACAATATTTTATGGGTATTTTGTTTATACATTTCAAAAGAAATTTACCTAGTTTTATGTGTATTTTGTATATCTATTTTCATACAAACTCAAATTATTTCTATGTATTTTTGTATATATTTTAATACAAATTTGAGTTATGTTATGTGTATTTTGTAAATTTATTTTCATTCAAATATATATTATTTTATTGGTGTTTTGTTGATTTATATTGATACGAATTTACATTATTTTATATGTACTTTGTATATATATTTTTATACTCTTTTACATTATAAAATATTTATTTTGAATATAAATTTTTATACAAATTCATGGTATTTTATGTGTATTTGTATATATATTTTTATATAAATTTACATTATTTTATGTGTATTTTGTATATATATTTTTTTACAAAACTACCTTATTTTATGTTTATTTTGTATGTGTATTTTGTATATTTATATTTATCCAAATACACATTCTTTTATTGGTATTTTGTTTATATATTTTAATTCGAATTTACATTATTTTATGTGTATTTTGTATACATTTTTTTATACGTATTTACTTAATTTTATGTGTATTTTGTATATATATTTTTATAGAAATCTACGTTTTTTATTTGTATTCGTATATATATTTTGAAACAAATTTACATTGTTTTATATGTATTTTTGCATATCTCTTTCAATACAAATTTACCTTATTGTATGTGCATTTTGTATATTTATTTCAATGCAAATTTAAATATTTTATGTGTATTTTGGTATATAAATTTTTATAAGATTACGAAAATTTGAATAAAAATATATACAAAAAAACAAAAAAATAAATTTCAATTTGTATGAAAATAGATATACAGAATACACATATAATTAGTTAAATTTGTATTTAAATACATGTACAAAATACACATAAAATAATGTAAATTTGTAAGAAATGAAAACAAATTCACATAAAATTCGCGTCAAAATAAATAAACAAAATATCAATAAAAGAATGTGTATTTGTATGAAAATAGATATACAAAATACACATAAAATAACCTAAATTTGTATCAAACTATATACAAAAATAAACAAAAATATTTTAAATTTGTATGAAAATAAATATACAAAATACACATAAAATTAGGTAAATTTGTATTGAAATACATACACAAAATAAACATAAAATAATGTAAATTTGAATGAAAATACTTTATCAAATACACTTAAAATAACGTAAATTTGTATAAAAAAATATGTACAAAACACAAATAGAATAATGTAAAATCGTATCAAAATAAATACACAGAATATTAATAAAATAATGTAAATTTGTTTCAAAATAAAAAAGCAAAATACCCATAAAATAACGCATTTTTTTTATTTATAAAAATATATATACCAAAATACACATGAAAAAAATTAATTTGTATTAAAATAAATATACAAAAAACACATACAATAAGGTAAATTTGTATTGAAATAGATATGCAAAATACATATAAAACAATGTAAATTTGTTTGAAAATATATATACGAATACACATAAAATAACGTAGATTTCCATAAAAATATATATACAAAATACACATAAAATGAAGTAAATATGTATAAAAAAATGTATACAAAATACACATAAAATAATGTAAATTCGTATCAAAATAAATAAACAAAATACCAATAAAAGAATGTGTATTTGTATAAATATAAATATACAAAATACACATAAAATAACGTAAATTTATATAAAACTATATACAAAAATACACAGAAGTAATTAAATTTGTTTGAAAATATATACAAAATACACACAAAATAAGCTAAATTTGAATTGAAATATATATATACAAAATACATGAAATAAAGTAAATTTGTATCAAAATATTTATACAAATACACATATAATAACGTAAATTTGTATGAAAATATATAAACAAAATACACATTAAATAATGTAAATACGTATAAAAAATGTACAAAATACACATATAATCATGTAATTCGTATCAAAATAAATAAACAAAATACCAATAAATAATATAAATTTGTATGAGTAAACGTGTATGTTGCATATTTTTTCAATACAAATTTACCTTATTATATACGCATTTTGTATATTAATTTTAATACAAATTTAATTATTTGATGTGAATTTTTGTATCTGTATTTTTATAAACATATGCTTTATTTTTTGGGTATTTTGCATCTTTATTTTCATACAAATTTACATTATTTTATTGATATTCTGCTCATTCATTTTGATACGAATTGACATTATTCTATGTGTATTTGTATATATTTTTCATACAAATTTACGTTATTTTATGTGTTTTTTTTATATATTTTGACACAAATTTACAATATTTTATGGGTGTTTTGTATATACATTTCAAAAGAAATTTACCTAGTTTTATGTGTATTTTGTATATCTATTTTCATACAAACTCAAATTATTTCTATGTATTTTTGTATATATTTTAATACAAATTTTAGTTATATTATTTGTATTTTTTAAATTTATTTTCATTCAAATATATATTATTTTATTGGTGTTTTATTGATTTATATTGATACGAATTTACATTATTTTATATGTACTTTGTATATATATATTTATACGCTTTTACATTATTTAATATTTATTTTGAATATATATTTTTATACAAATTCATGGTATTTTATGTGTATTTGTATATATATTTTCAAATAAATTTACATTATTTTATGTGTATTTTGTACATATATTTTATTACAAATCTACCTTATTTTATGTTTATTTTGTATGTGTATGTTGTATATTTATATTTATCCAAATAAACATTCTTTTATTGGTATTTTGTTTATTTATTTTAATTCGAATTGACATTATTTTATGTGTATTTTGTATACATTTTTTTATACTTATTTACTTAATTTTATGTGTATTTTGTATATATAATTTTATAGAAATCTACGTTTTTTTATTTGTATTCGTATATATATTCTGAAACAAATTTACATTGTTTTATATGAATTTTTGCATATCTCTTTCAATTCAAATTTACCTTATTGTATGTGCATTTTGTATATTTATTTCAATGCAAATTTAAATATTTTATGTGTATTTTGGTATATATATTTTTATAAGAAATGCGCTATTTTATGGGAATTTTGCATCTTTATTTTAATACAAATTTACATTATTTTATTAATATTCGGTGTATTTATTTTGATACGATGTTACATTATTCTATTTGTTTTTTGTATATACTTTTTTATACATATTTACATTATTTAATGTGTATCTTGCATATATATTTTATACAAATTTATTATCTATTATCTATTTTCATACAAATACACATTCTTTTCATGATATTTTGCTTATTTATTTTGACACAAATTTACATTATTTGATATGTATTTTGTATATATATTTTTATACGTATTTACACTATATTTACCTCCACTCCACTCCACTCCACTCTGGACGATTCTGGGCATATTCCTCCTACTCATCCCCCCTCTGACTCCTTTATGCCTGTTATAAAGATTCTTCAAAATGATGTTTTCTATGCCCTCTCTGGCCTCAATCCTCAGAAGGCTTATGGGCCTGATGGAGTGCCTCCTATTGTCCTTAAAAACTGTGCCTCCGTGCTGTCACCCTGCCTGGTCAAACTCTTTCGCCTCTGCCTGTCAACATCTACCTTTCCTTCTTGCTGGAAGTATGCCTTCACACAGCCTGTACCTAAGAAGAAGGGTGACCGCTCCAATCCTCAAACTACCGTCCTATTGCTTTACTTTCTTGTCTATCTAAAGCTTTTGAATCAATCCTTAACCGTAAGATTCAAAAGCACCTTTCCACTTCTGACCTTCTATCTGATCGCCAGTATGGGTTCCGCAAGGGGCGTTCTACTGGTGATCTCCTAGCCTTCTTAACTGACTCTTGGTCATCCTCTCTTAGCCGTTTCGGTGAAACTTTTGCTATTGCGCTGGACATATGAAAAGCTTTTGATAGGGTCTGGCACAAATCTTTGCTTTCTAAACTACCCTCCTACGGTTTCTATCCTTCTCTGTACCTTTATCTCCAGTTTCCTTTCTGACCGTTCTATTTCTGCCGTGGTAGACGGTCACTGTTCTTCCCTAAATCTATTAACAGTGGTGTCCCACAGGGTTCTGTCCTATCTCCCACTCTTTTTCTGTTGTTCATTGATGATCTTCTTTCCAAAACGAACTGTCCTATCCATTCCTACGCCGATGATTCCACTCTGCATTATTCAACTTCTTTTAATAGAAGACCCACCCTTCAGGAACTTAACGACTCAAGGCTGGAGGCTGCAGAACGCTTAGCCTCAGACCTTACTATTATTTCCGATTGGGGCAAGAAGAACCTGGTGTCCTTCAACGCCTCAAAAACACAGTTTCTCCACCTATCCACTCGACACAATCTTCCAAACAACTATCCCTATTCTTTGACAACACCCAGCTATCACCTTCCTCAACACTAAACATCCTCGGTCTATCCTTAACTCAAAATCTCAACTGGAAACTTCATATCTCATCTCTTACTAAATCAGCTTCCTCGAGGCTGGGCGTTCTGTACCGTCTCCGCCAGTTCTTCTCCCCTGCACAGTTGCTGTCCATATACAGGGGCCTTGTCCGCCCTCGTATGGAGTATGCATCTCATGTGTGGGGGGGCTCCACTCACACAGCTCTTCTGGACAGAGTGGAGGCAAAGGCTCTTCGTCTCATCAGCTCTCCTCCTCACTCCTCATACAGATAGTCTTCTACCTCTTAAATTCCGCCGCAATGTTGCCTCTCTTTCTATCTTCTATCGATATTTCCACGCTGACTGCTCTTCTGAACTTGCTAACTGCATGCCTCCCCCCCTCTCGCGGCCCCGCTGCACTCGACTTTCTACTCATGCTCATCCCTATACTGTCCAAACCCCTTATGCAAGAGTTAACCAGCATCTTCACTCTTTCATCCCTCACGCTGGTAAACTCTGGAACAATCTTCCTTCATCTGTATTTCCTCCTGCCTACGACTTGAACTCTTTCAAGAGGAGGGTATCAGGACACCTCTCCTCCCGAAACTGACTTATCTTTCGGCCACCTCTTTGGATTCTTTTTAGGAGCAGCGAGTAGCGGGCTTTTTTTTTATTAATGTTTACTTTTTTGTGCCCTTGAGCTGTCTCCTTTGCTGTAAAAAAACAAAACAAAAAAAAAACATAATTTCATATGTATTTTGTATATATATTTCTATAGAAATCTACTTTATTTTATGTGTATTCGTATATATATTTTGAAACAGATTTATATTGTTTTATATGTATTTTTGAATATCTCTTTCAATACAAATTTACCATACTGTATATGCATTTTGTATATTTATTTCAATACAAATTTAAATATTTTATGTGTATTTTGGTAAATATATTTTTATAAAAAATGCGATAATTTTTGGGAATTTTGCATCTTTATTTTCATACAAATTTACATTATTTTATTGATATTCTGTGTATTTATTTTGATACGATTTTACATTATCCTATTTGTTTTTTGTATATATTTTTTTATACACATTTACATTATTTAATGTGTATCTTGCATATATATTTTATACAAATTTACAATATTTTAAGTGTATTTGTTTATATATTTTCATTCAAATTTACATTATTTGATGTGTATTTTGTATGTGTATTTCAATACGAATTTACCTAATTTTATGTGTATTTTGTATATTTGTTTTCAAACGAATTTAAATTATTTTTGTGTATTTTTGTATATAGTTTTATACAAATTTCGGTTATTTTATGTACGCATTTACATTATTTAGTGTGTGTTTTGTATATATATTTTTATGCAAATTTACTTTATTTTATGTGCATTTTTGTACATATATTTTATAGAAATTTGCGTTATTTGTATATATTTTCTCATACAAATTTACATTATTTTATTGCTATTTTTTTATTTATTTTGATACGAGTTACATGATTATATGCGTATTTTGTACATATTTTTTATACGTATTTACATTACTTAATGTGTATTTTGTTTATATATTTTTAAACAAATCTACGTTATTATATGTATTTGTATAAATATTTTGATACAGAATTACATTATTTTATGTATTTTGTATGTATATTTCAATTCAAATTTAGCTTATTTTATCTGTATTTTGTATATATATTTTCACACAAATTTAATTACTTCTGTTTATTTTTGTATATAGTTTTATACAAATTTACGATATTTTTTGTGTATTTTGGGTATTTATATTTATACAAATACACATTCTTTTACTGGTATTTTGTTTATTTATTTTGATACGATTTTTATGTGTATTTTGTATTCATTTTTTTATACGTGTTTACTTCATTTTATGTGTATTTTGTATATATTTTTATAGAAATCTACGTTATTTTATGTGTATTCGTATATATATTTTGAAACAAATTTACATTGTTTTATATGTATTTTGAATATCTCTTTCAATACAAATTTACCTCTCCATATATACCAAAATACACATAAAAATTAAATTTGTATTGAAATAGATATGCAAAATACATATAAAACAATGTAAATTTGTCTCAAAATATATATACGAATACACATAAAATAACGTAGATTTCTATAAAAATATATATACAAAATACACATAAAATGAAGTAAATACGTATAAAAAAATGTAACCAAAATACACATAAAATAATGTAAATTCGCATCAAAATAAATATACAAAATACCAATAAAAGAATGTGTATTTGTATAAATATAAATATACAAAATACACATATAATAACGTAAATTTATATAAAACTATATACAAAAATACACAGAAATATTTTAATTTGTATGAAAATAGATATACAAAATAAGGTAAATTCGTTTCAAATTCAATAAACAAAATTCAGATTTTATAAAAATAATATAAAATCAGATTATCAGATTTTGTATATCTATTTTCATACAAACTCAAATTATTTCTATGTATTTTTGTGTATATTTTAATACAAATTTTAGTTATGTTATGTGTATTTTGTAAATTTATTTTCATTCAAATATATATTATTTTATTGGTGTTTTGTTGATTTATATTGATACGAATTTACATTATTTTATATGGACTTTGTATATGTATTTTTATACGCTTGTACATTATTTAATATTTATTTTGAATATATATTTATATACAAATTCATGGTATTTTATGTGTATTTTTATATATATTTTCATATAAATTTACATTATTTTATGTGTATTTTGTACATAGATTTTATTACAAATCTACCTTATTTTATGTTTATTTTGTATATGTATTTTGTATATTTATATTTATCCAAATACACATTCTTTTATTCGAATATTAATTCGAATTTACATTATTTTATGTGTATTTTGTATACATTTTTTTATACGTATTTACTTAATTTTATGTGTATTTTGTATATATTTTTATAGAAATCTGCGTTTTTTTATTTGAATTCGTATATATATTTTGAAACAAATTTACATTGTTTTATATGTATTTTTGCATATCTCTTTCAATACAAATTTACCTTATTGTATGTGCATTTTGTATATTTATTTCAATACAAATTTAAATATTTTATGTGTATTTTGGTATATATATTTTTATAAGAAATGCGCTATTTTATGGGAATTTTGCATCTTTATTTTCATACAAATTTCCATTATTTTATTAATATTCGGTGTATTTATTTTGATACGAATTTACATTATTCTATTTGTTTTTTGTATATACTTTTTTATACATATTTACATTATTTAATGAGTATCTTGCATATATATTTTATACAAATTTATTATCTATTATCTATTTTTATACAAATGCACATTCTTTTCATGATATTTTGTTTATTTATTTTGACACGAATTTACATTATTTGATATGTATTTTGTATATATATTTTTATACGTATTTACATAATTTCATATGTATTTTGTATATATATTTCTATAGAAATCTACTTTATTTTATGTGTAATCGTATATATTTTTTGAAACAAATTTACTTTGTTTTATATGTTTTTTTGAACATCTCTTTTAATACAAATTTACCTTATTGTATATGCATTTTGTATATTTATTTCAATACAAATTTAAATATTTTATGTGTATTTTGGTATATATATTTTTATAAAAAATGCGATAATTTTTGGGAATTTTGCATCTTTATTTTCATACAAATTTACAATATTTTATTGATATTCTGTGTATTTATTTTGATACGATTTTACATTATTCTATTTGTTTTTTGTATATATATTTTTATACACATTTACATTATTTAATGTGTATGTTGCATATATATTTTATACATATTTACCTTATTTTATGTGTATTTTTTTATATATTTTCATTCAAATTTACATTTATTTTAATTCGAAATTACATTATTTTATGTGTATTTTGTATACATTTTTTTTATACGTATTTACTTAATTTTATGTGTATTTTGTATAAATATTTTCATAGAAATTACGTTTTTTTATTTGTATTCGTATATATATTTTGAAACAAATTTACATTTTTTATATGTATTTTTGCAAATCTCTTTCAATACAAATTTACCTAATTGAATGTGCATTTTGTATATTTATTTCAATGCAAATTTAAATATTTTATGTGTATTTTGGTATATATATTTTTATAAGAAATGCGCTATTTTATGGGAATTTTGCATCTTTATTTTCATACAAATTTACATTATTTTATTAATATTCGGTGTATTTATTTTGATACGATGTTACATTATTCTATTTGTTTTTTGTATATACTTTTTTATACATATTTACATTATTTAATGAGTATCTTGCATATATATTTTATACAAATTTACTATCTATTATCTATTTTCATACAAATACACATTCTTTTCATGATATTTTGTTTATTTATTTTGACACGAATTTACATTATTTGATATGTATTTTGTATATATATTTTTATACGTATTTACATAATTTCATATGTATTTTGTATATATATTTCTATAGAAATCTACTTTATTTTATGTGTATTCGTATATATATTTTGAAACAAATTTACATTCTTTTATATGTATTTTTGAATATCTCTTTCAATACAAATTTACCTTACTGTATATGCATTTTGTATATTTATTTCAATACAAATTTAAATATTTTATGTGTATTTTGGTAAATATATTTTTATAAAAAATGCGATAATTTTTGGGAATTTTGTATCTTTATTTTCATACAAATTTACATTATTTTATTGATATTCTGTGTATTTATTTTGATACGATTATACATTATTCTATTTGTTTTTTGTATATATTTTTTTATACACATTTACATTATTTAATGTGTATCTTGCATATATATTTTATACAAATTTACGTTATTTTAAGTGTATTTGTTTATATATTTTCATTCAAATTTACATTATTTGATGTGTATTTTGTATATGTATTTCAATACAAATTTACCTAATTTTATGTGTATTTTGTATATTTCTTTTCAAACAAATTTAAATTATTTTTGTGTATTTTTGTATATAGTTTTATACAAATTTAGGTTATTTTATGTACGCATTTACATTATTTAGTGTGTGTTTTGTATATATATTTTTTTGCAAATTTACTTTATTTTATGTGCATTTTTGTACATTTATTTTTATTGAAATTTGCGTTATTTGTATATGTTTTCTCATACAAATTTACATCATTTTATTGCTATTTTGTTTATTTATTTTGATTCGAATTACATGATTATATGTGTATTTTGTACATATTTTTTATGCGTATTTACATTACTTAATGTGTATTTTGTTTATATATTTTTAAACAAATCTACGTTATTATATGTATTTGTATAAATATTTTGATACAGATTTACATTATTTTATGTATTTTGTATGTACATTTCAATTCAAATTTAGCTTTTTTTTAGCTGTATTTTGTATATATATTTTCATACAATTTTAATTACTTTTGTGTATTTTTGTATACAGTTTTATACAAATTTGCAATATTTTATGTGTATTTTGTATATTTATATTTTTACAAATACACATTTTTTTATACGTATTTACTTAATTTTATGTGTATTTTGTATATATATTTTAATAGAAATCTACGTTTTTTTTATGTGTATTCGTATATATATTTTGAAACAAATTTACATTGTTTTATATGTATTTTTGCATATCTCTTTCAATACAAATTTACCTTATTGTATGTGCATTTTGTATATTTATTTCAATACAAATTTAAATATTTTATGTGTATTTTGGTATATATATTTTATAAGAAATGCGCTATTTTATGGAATTTTGCATCTTTATTTTCATACAAATTTACATTATTTTATTAATATTCGGTGTATTTATTTTGATACGAATTTACATTATTCTATTTGTTTTTTGTATATACTTTTTTATACATATTTACATTATTTGATGAGTATCTTGCATATATATTTTATACACATTTATTATCTATTATCTATTTTTATACAAATACACATTCTTTTCATGATATTTTGTTTATTTATTTTGACACGAATTTACATTATTTGATATGTATTTTGTATATATATTTTTATACGTATTTACATAATTTCATATGTATTTTGTATATATATTTTTATAGAAATCTACTTTATTTTATGTGTATTCGTATATATATTTTGAAACAAATTTGCATTGTTTTATATGTTTTTTTGAATATCTCTTTTAATTCAAATTTACCTTACTGTATATGCATTTTGTATATTTATTTCAATACAAATTTAAATATTTTATGTGTATTTTGGTATATATATTTTTATAAAAAATGCGATATTTTTGGGGAATTTTGCATCTTTATTTTCATGCAAATTTACATTATTTTATTGATATTCTGTTATTTATTTTGATACGATTTTACATTATTCTATTTGTTTTTTGTATATATTTTTTTATACACATTTACATTATTTAATGTGTATCTTGCATATATATTTTATACAAATTTACGTTATTTTAAGTGTATTTGTTTTTATATTTTCATTCAAATTTACATTTATTTTAATTCGAAATTACATTATTTTATGTGTATTTTGTATACATTTTTTTATACGTATTTACTTAATTTTATGTGTATTTTATATATATTTTTATAGAAATCTACGTTTTTTTATTTGTATTCGTATATATATTTTGAAACAAATTTACATTGTTTTATATGTATTTTTGCATATCTCTTTCAATACAAATTTACCTTATTGTATGTGCATTTTGTATATTTATTTCAATGCAAATTTAAATATTTTATGTGTATTTTGGTATATATATTTTTATAAGAAATGCGCTATTTTATGGGAGTTTTGCATCTTTATTTTCATAGAAATTTACATTATTTTATTAATATTCGGTGTATTTGTTTTGATACGATGTTACATTATTCTATTTGTTTTTTGTATATACTTTTTTATACATATATACATTATTTAATGTGTATCTTGCATATATATTTTATACAAATTTATTATCTATTATCTATTTTTATACAAATAAACATTCTTTTCATAATATTTTGTTCATTTATTTTGACACGAATTTACATTATTTGATATGTATTTTGTATATATATTTTTATACGTATTTACATAATTTCATATGTATTTTGTATATATATTTCTATAGAAATCTACTTTATTTTATGTGTATTCGTATATATATTTTGAAACAAATTTACATTCTTTTATATGTATTTTTGAATATCTCTTTCAATACAAATTTACCTTACTGTATATGCATTTTGTATATTTATTTCAATACAAATTTAAATATTTTATGTGTATTTTGGTAAATATATTTTTATAAAAAATGCGATAATTTTGGGGAATTTTGTATCTTTATTTTCATACAAATTTACATTATTTTATTGATATTCTGTGTATTTATATTGATACGATTATACATTATTCTATTTGTTTTTTGTATATATATTTTTTATACACATTTACATTATTTAATGTGTATCTTGCATATATATTTTATACAAATTTACCTTATTTTAAGTGTATTTGTTTATATATTTTCATTCAAATTTACATTATTTGATGTGTATTTTGTATATGTATTTCAATACAAATTTACCTAATTTTATGTGTATTTTGTATATTTCTTTTCAAACAAATTTAAATTATTTTTGTGTATTTTTGTATATAGTTTTATACAAATTTAGGTTATTTTATGTACGCATTTACATTATTTAGTGTGTGTTTTGTATATATATTTTTTTGCAAATTTACTTTATTTTATGTGCATTTTTGTACATTTATTTTTATTGAAATTTGCGTTATTTGTATATGTTTTCTCATACAAATTTACATCATTTTATTGCTATTTTGTTTATTTATTTTGATTCGAATTACATGATTATATGTGTATTTTGTACATAATTTTTATGCGTATTTACATTACTTAATGTGTATTTTGTTTATATATTTTTAAACAAATCTACGTTATTATATGTATTTGTATAAATATTTTGATACAGATTTACATTATTTTATGTATTTTGTATGTACATTTCAATTCAAATTTAGCTTTTTTTAGCTGTATTTTGTATATATATTTTCATACAATTTTAATTACTTTTGTGTATTTTTGTATACAGTTTTATACAAATTTGCAATATTTTATGTGTATTTTGTATATTTATATTTTTACAAATACACATTTTTTTATACGTATTTACTTAATTTTATGTGTATTTTGTATATATATTTTAATAGAAATCTACGTTTTTTTTATGTGTATTCGTATATATATTTTGAAACAAATTTACATTGTTTTATATGTATTTTTGCATATCTCTTTCAATACAAATTTACCTTATTGTATGTGCATTTTGTATATTTATTTCAATACAAATTTAAATATTTTATGTGTATTTTGGTATATATATTTTTATAAGAAATGCGCTATTTTATGGGAATTTTGCATCTTTATTTTCATACAAATTTACATTATTTTATTAATATTCGGTGTATTTATTTTGATACGAATTTACATTATTCTATTTGTTTTTTGTATATACTTTTTTATACATATTTACATTATTTGATGAGTATCTTGCATATATATTTTATACACATTTATTATCTATTATCTATTTTTATACAAATACACATTCTTTTCATGATATTTTGTTTATTTATTTTGACACGAATTTACATTATTTGATATGTATTTTGTATATATATTTTTATACGTATTTACATAATTTCATATGTATTTTGTATATATATTTTTATAGAAATCTACTTTATTTTATGTGTATTCGTATATATATTTTGAAACAAATTTGCATTGTTTTATATGTTTTTTTGAATATCTCTTTTAATTCAAATTTACCTTACTGTATATGCATTTTGTATATTTATTTCAATACAAATTTAAATATTTTATGTGTATTTTGGTATATATATTTTTATAAAAAATGCGCTATTTTTGGGGAATTTTGCATCTTTATTTTCATGCAAATTTACATTATTTTATTGATATTCTGTTATTTATTTTGATACGATTTTACATTATTCTATTTGTTTTTTGTATATATTTTTTTATACACATTTACATTATTTAATGTGTATCTTGCATATATTTTATACAAATTTACGTTATTTTAAGTGTATTTGTTTTTATATTTTCATTCAAATTTACATTTATTTTAATTCGAAATTACATTATTTTATGTGTATTTTGTATACATTTTTTTATACGTATTTACTTAATTTTATGTGTATTTTATATATATATTTTTATAGAAATCTACGTTTTTTTATTTGTATTCGTATATATATTTTGAAACAAATTTACATTGTTTTATATGTATTTTTGCATATCTCTTTCAATACAAATTTACCTTATTGTATGTGCATTTTGTATATTTATTTCAATGCAAATTTAAATATTTTATGTGTATTTTGGTATATATATTTTTATAAGAAATACGCTATTTTATGGGAGTTTTGCATCTTTATTTTCATACAAATTTACATTATTTTATTAATATTCGGTGTATTTGTTTTGATACGATGTTACATTATTCTATTTGTTTTTTGTATATACTTTTTTATACATATATACATTATTTAATGTGTATCTTGCATATATATTTTATACAAATTTATTATCTATTATCTATTTTCATACAAATAAACATTCTTTTCATGATATTTTGTTCATTTATTTTGACACGAATTTACATTATTTGATATGTATTTTGTATATATATTTTTATACGTATTTACATAATTTCATATGTATTTTGTATATATATTTCTATAGAAATCTACTTTATTTTATGTGTATTCGTATATATATTTTGAAACAAATTTACTTTGTTTTAAATGTATTTTTGAATATCTCTTTCAATACAAATTTACCTTACTGTATATGCATTTTGTATATTTATTTCAATACAAATTTAAATATTTTATGTGTATTTTGGTAAATATATTTTTATAAAAAATGCGATAATTTTTGGGAATTTTGTATCTTTATTTTCATACAAATTTACATTATTTTATTGATATTCTGTTTGTTTATTTTGATACGATTTTACATTATTCTATTTGTTTTTTGTATATATATTTTTTATACACATTTACATTATTTAATGTGTATCTTACATATATATTTTATACAAATTTACGTTATTTTAAGTGTATTTGTTTATATATTTTCATTCAAATTTACATTATTTGATGTGTATTTTATATATGTATTTCAATACAAATTTACCTAATTTTATGTGTATTTTGTATATTTCTTTTCAAACAAATTTAAATTATTTTTGTGTATTTTTGTATATAGTTTTATACAAATTCAGGTTATTTTATGTACGCATTTACATTATTTAGTGTGTGTTTTGTATATATATTTTTTTGTAAATCTACTTTATTTTATGTGCATTTTTGTACATATATTTGTATAGAAATTTGCGTTATTTGTATATGTTTTCTCATACAAATTTACATTATCTTATTGCTATTTTGTTTATTTATTTTGATACGAATTACATGATTATATGTGTATTTTGGACATATTTTTTATACGTATTTACATTACTTAATGTGTATTTTGTTTATATATTTTTAAACAAATCTACGTTATTATATGTATTTGTATAAATATTTTGATACAGATTTACATTATTTTATGTATTTTGTATGTACATTTCAATACAAATTTAGCTTATTTTAGCTGTATTTTGTATATATATTTTCATACAAATTTAATTACTTCTGTGTATTTTTGTATACAGTTTTATACAAATTTACGATATTTTATGTGTATTTTGTATATTTATATTTTTACAAATACACATTCTTTTTATACGTATTTACTTAATTTTATGTGTATTTTGTATATATATTTTTATAGAAATCTACGTTTTTTTATTTGCATTCGTATATATATTTTGAAACAAATTTCCATTGTTTTATATGTATTTTTACATATCTCTTTCAATACAAATTTACCTTATTGTATGTGCATTTTGTATATTTATTTCAATACAAATTTAAATATTTTATGTGTATTTTAGTATATATATTTTTATATGAAATGCGCTATTTTATGGGAATTTTGCATCTTTATTTTCATACAAATTTACATTATTTTATTAATATTCGGTGTATTTATTTTGATACGAATTTACTTTATTCTATTTTTTTTGTATATACTTCTTTATACATATTGACATTATTTAATGAGTATCTTGCATATATATTTTATACAAATTTATTATGTATTATCTATTTTTATACAAATACACATTCTTTTCATGATATTTTGTTTATTTATTTTGACACGAATCTACATTATTTGATATATATTTTGTATATATATTTTTATACGTATTTACATAATTTCATATGTATTTTGTATATATATTTCTATAGAAATCTACTTTATTTTATGTGTATTCGTATATATATTTTGAAACAAATTTACATTGTTTTATATATATTTTTGAATATCTCTTTTAATACAAATTTACCTTACTGTATATGCATTTTGTATATATATTTCAATACAAATTTAAATTTTTTATGTGTATTTTGGTATGTATATTTTTATAAAAAATGCGATAATTTTTGGGAATTTTGCATCTTTATTTTCATACAAATTTACATTATTTAATTGATATTCTGTTTATTTATTTTGATACGATTTTACATTATTCTATTTGTTTTTTGTATATATTTTTTTATACACATTTACATTATTTAATGTGTATCTTGCATATATATTTTATACAAATTTACGTTATTTTAAGTGTATTTGTTTTTATATTTTCATTCAAATTTACATTTATTTTAATTCGAAATTACATTATTTTATGTGTATTTTGTATACATTTTTTATACGTATTTACTTAATTTTATGTGTATTTTGTATATATATTTTTATAGAAATCTACGTTTTTTTATTTGTATTCGTATATATATTTTGAAACAAATTTACATTGTTTTATATGTATTTTTGCATATCTCTTTCAATACAAATTTACCTTATTGTATGTGCATTTTGTATAATTATTTCAATGCAAATTTAAATATTTTATGTGTATTTTGGTATATATATTTTTATAACAAATGCGCTAATTTATGGGAATTTTGCATCTTTATTTTCATACAAATTTACATTATTTTATTAATATTCGTTGTATATATTTTGATACGATGTTACATTATTCTATTTGTTTTTTGTATATGCTTTTTTATACATATTTACATATTTAATGTGTATCTTGCATATATATTTTATACAAATTTATTATCTATTATCTATTTTCATACAAATACACATTCTTTTCATGATATTTTGTTTATTTATTTTGACACGAATTTACATTATTTGATATGTATTTTGTATATATATTTTTATACGTATTTACATAATTTCATATGTATTTTGTATATATATTTCTATAGAAATCTACTTTGTTTTATGTGTATTCGTATATATATATTTTGTAACAAATTTACATTGTTTTATATGTATTTTTGAATATCTCATTCAATACAAATTTACATTACTGTATATGCATTTTGTATTTTTTTTTCAATACAAATTTAAATATTTTATGTGTATTTTGGTATATATATTTTTATAAAAAATGCGAAAATTTTTGGGTATTTTGTATCTTTATTATTCATACAAATTTACATTATTTTATTGATATTCTGTGTATTTATTTTGATACGATTTTACATTATTCTATTTGTTTTTTGTATATATATTTTTTATACACATTTACATTATTTAATGTGTATCTTGCATATATATTTTATACAAATTTACGTTATTTTAAGTGTATTTGTTTATATATTTTCATTCAAATTTACATTATTTGATGTGTATTTTGTATATGTATTTCAATACAAATTTACCTAATTATATGTATATTTTGTATATTTCTTTTCAAACAAATTTAAATTATTTTTGTGTATCTTTGTATTTAGTTTTGTATTTAGTGTGTGTTTTGTATATATATTTTTTTGCAAATTTTCATTATTTTATGTGCATTTTTGTACATATATTTTTATAGAAATTTGCGTTATTAGTATATGTTTTCTCATACAAATTTACATTATTTTATTGCTATTTTGTTTATTTATTTTGATACGAATTACATGATTATATGTGTATTTTGTTTATATTTTTTATACGTATTTACATTACTTAATATGTATTTTGTTTATATATTTTTAAACAAATCTACGATATTATATGTATTTGTATAAATATTTTGATACAGATTTACATTATTTTATGTATTTTGTATGTACATTTCAATTCAAATTTAGCTTATTTTAGCTGCATTTTGTATATATATTTTCATACATATTAAATTACTTCTGTGTATTTTTGTATATAGTTTTATACAAATTTACGATATTTTATGTGTATTTTGTATATTTATATTTTTACAAATACACATTCTTTTACTGGTATTTTGTTTATTTATTTTGATACGATTTTTATGTATTATTTGTATTCATTTTTTTATACGTATTTACTTCATTTTATGTGTATTTTGTATATATTTTTATAGAAATCTACGTTATTTTATGTGTATATATTTTGAAACAAATTTACATTGTTTTATATGTATTTTGCATATCTATTTCAATACAAATTTGCAAATTTACTTTATTTTATGTGCATGCATATATTTTTTTAGAAATTTGCGTTATTTTATGTGTATTTGTATATGTTTTCTCATACAAATTTACATTATTTTATTGCTATTTTGTTTATTTATTTTGATACAAATGAAAATAGATATACAAAATATACATAATTTACTAAATTTGTATTGAAATATTTATACAAAATACATAAAATAGTGTAAATTTGTATCAAAATATTTTAACAGATGCGCATAAAATAACGTAAATTTGTTTTAAAATATACAAAATACACATTAGATAATGTAAATATGTATAAAAAAATATATACAAAACACAAATAGAATAATGTAAAATCGTATCAAAATAAATACACAGAATATTAATAAAACAATGTAAATTTGTATGAAAATAAAGATGCAAAATAGCCATTAAATAACGCATTTTTTATAAAAATATATATACCAAAATACACATGAAAAAATTAATTTGTATTAAAACAAATATACAAAATACACATACAATTAGGTAAATCTGTATTGAAATAGATATGCAAAATACATATAAAACAATGTAAATTTGTTTCAAAATATATATACGAATACAAATAAAATAACGTAGATTTGTAAAAAAATATATATACAAAATACACATAAAATGAAGTAAATACGTATAAGAAAATGTATACAAAATACACATAAAATAATGTAAATTCGTATGAAAATAAATAAACAAAATACCAATAAAAGAATGTGTATTTGTATAAATATAAATATACAAAATACACATAAAATAACGTAAATTTGTATAAAACTATCTACAAAAATACACAGAAGTAATTAAATTCGTATGAAAATAGATATACAAATTACAGATAAAATAAGCTAAATTTGAATTGAAATGTATATACAAAATACATAAAATAATGTAGATTTGTATCAAAATATTTATAAAAATACCCATAAACTAACGCATTTTTTTTATTTATAAAAATATATATATCAAAATACACATCAAAAAATTAAATTTCTATTAAAATAAATATACAAAAAACACATACAATAAGGTAAATTTGTATTGAAATAGATATGCAAAATACATATAAAACAATGTAAATTTGTTTCAAAATATATATACGAATACACATAAAATAACGTAGATTTCTATAAAAATATATATACAAAATACACATAAAATGCGTATAAAAAAATGTATACAAAATACACATAAAATAATGTAAACTCGTATCAAAATAAATATACAAAATACCAATAAAAGAATGTGTATTTGTATAAATATAAATATACAAAATACACATAAAATAACGTAAATTTATATAAAACTATATAAAAAAATACACACAAGTATTTTAATTTGTATGAAAAAAGATATACAAAATAAGGTAAATTCTTTTCAAATTCAATAAACAAAATTCAGATAAAAGAACGTATATTTGTAGAAAAAATAGATATACAAAATACACATTAAATAACGAACATTTGTATGAAAATATATAAAAAAATAAACAAAAATAATTTCAATTTGTGTGAAAATAAATATACAAAATACACATGTATTTTGTATATCTATTTTCACACAAATTTAATTACTTTTGTGTATTTTTGCATATAGTTTTATGTAAATTTACGTTATTTCATTTGTATTTTGTAAATTTATATATATACAATACACATTCTTTTATTAGTATTTTGTTTATTTATTTTGATACGAGTTTACATTATTTTATGTGTATTTTGTATACCTTTTTTATACGTATTTACCTCATTTTATGTGTATTTTGTGTATTTATTTTCATAGAAATCTACGTTATTTTACGTGTATTCGTATATATATTTTTTTAAAAATTTACATGGTTTTATATGTATTTTGCATATCTATTTCAATACAAATTTACCTTATTGTATGTGCATTTTGTATATTTATTTTAATACAAATTCAAATATTTTATGTGTGTCTTGGTATAAATATTTTTATAAAAAATGCTTTATTTTATGGGTATTTTGCATCTTAATTTTCATACAAATTTACATTATTTTATTAATATTCTGTGTATTTATTTTGATACGATTTTATATTATTCTATTTGTGTTTTGTATATATTCTTTTATACATATTTACATTATTTAATGTGTATTTTTTATATATATTTTATACAAATTTACGTTATTTTAAGTGTATTTGTTTATATATTTTCATTCAAATTTACATTATTTTATGTGTATTTTGTAAATGTATTTCAATACAAATTTACCTAATTTTATGTGTATTTTGTCGATTTATTTTCATACAAATTAAAATTATTTTTGTGTATTTTTGTATAAAGTTTTATACAAATTTAGGTGAATTTATGTGTATATTGTATATCTATTTTCATACAAATACACATTCTTTTATTGATATTTTGTTTATTTACTTTGACGCGAATTTACATTATTTAATGTGTATTTTATATATATATATATATATATATATATATATATATATATATATATATATATATATATATATATATCTATATATATATATATATATATATATATATATATATATATATATATATATATATATATATATATATATATATATATATATATATATATATATATATATATATATATATATATATATTTACATAATTTGATGTGTATTTTGTATATATATTTCTATAGAAATCTACGTTGATTTATGAGTATTTGTATATAGATTTTGAAATAAATTTACACTGTTTTAGTGTATTTTGCATATTTTTCAATACAAATTTGCCTTTATTGTATATGCATTTTGTATATTAATTTTAATACAAATTAAATTATGCTATGTGTATTTTTGTATATGAATTTTTATAAAAATATGCTTTATTTTATGGGTATTTTGCATTTTTATTTTCATACAAATTTACATTATTTTATTTATATACTGTTTTTTTTTTAACAATTTTACATTATCCTATGTGTATTTTGTATATCTATTTTTATACGTATTTACTTAATTTTATGTGTATTTTGTATATATATTTTTATAGAAATCTACGTTATTTTATGTGTATTCGTATATATATTTTGAAACAAATTTACATTGTTTTATATGTATTTTTGCATATCTCTTTCAATACAAATTTACCTTATTGTATGTGCATTTTGTATATTTATTTCAATACAAATTTAAATATTTTATGTGTATTTTGGTATATATATTTTTATAAGAAATGCGCTATTTGATGGGAATTTTGCATCTTTATTCTCATACAAATTTACATTATTTTATTAATATTCGGTGTATTTATTTTGATACGATTTCACATTATTCTATTTGTTTTTTGTATATATTTTTTTTATAAATTTTTACATTATTTAATGTATATCTTGCATCTTTTATCGTAATTTTGTTTATTTATTTTTATACGAATTTACACTATTTTAGGTGTATTTGATATGTATATTTTTATACTTATTTATATAATTTTATTTGTGTTTTGAATATATATTTTCATAGAAATTTACTCTATTTTATGGGTATTCGTATATATATTTTGATTCAAATTTACATTATTTATGTTTATTTTGCTATCTATTTCAATACAAATTTACCATATTGTATGTGTATTTTGTATATTTATTTTGATACAAATTTAATTATTTTATGTGTATTTTTGTAAAAATATGCGTTATTATTTGGGTATTTTGCATCTTTATTTTCATACAAATTTACATTATTTTATTGATATTCTGTTTATTTATATTGATACGATTTTACATTATTCTATGTGTATTTTGTATATATATTTTTATACACATTTACATTATTTAATGTATATTTTGTATATATATTTTATATAAATTTACGCTATTTTATGTGTATTTGTTTATATATTTTCATACAAATTTACAATATTTTATGTGTTATTTGTATATGTATTTCAATACAGATTTGCCTAATTTTATGTGTATTTTGCATATCTATTTTCAGGCAAACAAATTTAAATTATTTTTATGTATTTTTTATATATTTTTATACAAATTTTAGTTATTTTATTTGTATTTTGTATTTATATTTTCCTACAAATATACATTCTTTTAGAGGAATTTTGTTCATTTATTTTCATAAGAATTTACAAAATTTTTACGTGTATTTTGTATATATATTTTTCTACGTATTTACATTATTTTATGAGTATTTTTTATATATATTTTCATAAAAAAATTACGTTATTTTATTGTGTGTATTCGTATATGATTTGATACAAATTTACATTATTTTATGTTTATTTTGCATATCTATTTCAATATAGATTTACCTTATTGTATGTGTATTTTGTATATTTATTTTAATACAAATTAAATTATTTTATGTGTACTTTGTATACATTTTCTTATACGTATTTACTTCATTTAATGTATATTTTGTATATATATTTTTATAGTAATCTACGTTATTTTATGTGTATTGGTATATATATTTTGAAGCAAATTTACATTGTTTTATATGTATTTAGCATATCTATTTCAATATAAATATACCTTATTGTATGTGCATTTTGTATATTTATTGTAATACAAATTTGAAAATTTTATTATTTTGGTATATATATTTTTATAAAAGAATTTTATATAAATTTAAAATATTTTATGTGTATTTTGTATATCTATTTTCATACAAATACACATTTTTATTGATATTTTGTTTATTTATTTGACGAATTCACATTATTTAATGTGTATTGTGTATATATATTTTATACGTATTTACGTCATTTCATGTGAATTTTGTATATATATTTCTATAGAAATATATGTTATTTTATGTATTCGTATATATATTTTGAAACAAATATACATTGTTTTATGTGCATTTTGCATATTTTTTCAATATAAATTTACCTTATTGTACGTGCATTTTGTATATTAATTTTAATACAAATTTAATTATTCTATGTGTATTTTTGTATATGTATTTTCATAAAAAAATGCTTTATTTTATGGGTATTTTGCATCTTTATTTTCATACAAATTTACCTTATTTTATTGATATTCTGTGTATTTATTTTGATACGATTTTACATTATTCTATGTATATTTTGTATATATATTTCATACAAATGAACGTTATTTTATGTGAATTTGTTTTCATTTCATACAAATTTACATTATTTTATGTGTATTTTGTACAAGTATTTAAATAAAAATTTAACTGATTATATGTGTATTATGTATATCTATTTTCATACAAATCGAAATTAATTTTGTGTATTTTAGTATATATTTTTATTCAAATTTTCGTAATTTTATGTGAATTTTGTATATTTATTTTCCTACAAATATACGTTCTTTTATCGGAATTTTGTTTATTTATTTTGATACGAGTTTTCATTATTTTAGGTGTATTTGATATATATATTTTTATACTTATTTACATAATTTTATATGTATTTTGAATATATATTTCCATAGAAATTTACTCTATTTCATGTGTATTCGTATATATATTTTGATACAAATTTACATTATTTATGTGTATTTCGCATATCTATTTCAATACAAATTTTCTTTATTTTATGTGCCTTTTGTATATTTATTTTGATGCAAATTTAATTATTTTATGTGTATTTTTGTATATATATTTTTAACAAATATGCGTTATTATATGGGTATTTTGCATCTTTATTTTCATACAAATTTACATTATTTTATTGATAGTCTGTTTATTTATTTTGATACGATTTTACGTTATTCTGTGTATTTTGTATATATATTTTAGACATATTTACATTATTTAATGTATATTTTGTACATATATTTTATGGAAATTTACGTTATCTTATGTGTATTTGTTTATATATTTTCATACAAATTTACATTATGTTATGTGTATTTTGTATATGTATTTAAAAAAAAATTTGCCTAATTTCATTTGTATTTTGCATATCTATTTTCAAACAAATTTAAATTATTTTTGTGTATTTTGTATTATTTTTATACAATTTTTTTTTTTTATTTGTATTTTGTATATATATTTTCCTACAAAAATACATTCTTTTAGAGGAAATTTTGTTTATTTATTTTGATACGAATTTACATTATTTTATGTGTATTTTGTATATATATTTTTCTATGTATTTACATTTTTTTATGTGTATTTTGGATATATATTTTCATAAAAATTTACGTAATTTTATTGTGTGTATTAGTATATATTTTGATAAAAATTTTCATTATTTTATGTGTTTTTTGCATATCTTTCAATAAAAATCTACCTTATTGCATGTGTATTTTGCATATTTATTTTAATAAAAATTCAATTATTTTATGTGTATTTTTGTATACATTTTTTTTTAAATATAAGATATTTTATGGGTATTTTGCAGATTTAATTTTATAAATTTATACATTACGTACATATCTTTTATACGTATTTACATTATTTAATGTGTATTTTGTTTATATATTTTTATTCAAATTTACGTTATTATATGTGTATTTGAATATATATTTTGATACAAATTTACATTATTTTATGTATTTTCTATATTTATTTCAATTCAAATTTAGCTTATTTTATATGTCTTTTGTATATCTATTTTCATACAAATTTAATTATTTTTGTTTATTTTTGTATATAGTTTTATATAATTTTACGTTAATTTATATGTATTTTGTATATTTATATTTATACAAGTAAACATTCTTTTATTGGCATTTAGTTTATTTATTTTGATACGAATTTACATTATTTTATGTGTATTTTGTATACATTTTCTTATACGTATTTACTTCATTTTATGTGTGTTTTGTATATATATTTTATAGAAATCTACGTTTTTTTATGAGTATTCGTATGTATATTTTGAAACAAATTTACATTGTTTTATATGTATTTTGCATATCTATTTCAATACAAATTTACCTTATTGTATGTGCATTTCGTATATTTATTGTAACTCAAATTTAAATATTTTATGTGCATTTTGGTATATATTTTTTCATAAAAAATGCGTTGTTTTATGGGTATTTTGCATCTTTATTTTCATACAAATTTACATTATTTTACTAATATTCTGTGTATTTATTTTGATACTATTTTACATTATTCTATTTGTGTTTTGTATATATTTTTTTATACATATTTACATTATTTAATGTGTATTTTCTATATTTATTTCATACAAATTTTCGTTATTTTAAGTGTATTTGTTTATATAATTTTATTCAAATTTACAATATTTTATGTGTATTTTGTATATCTATTTTCATACAAACACACATTCTTTTCTTGATATTTTGTTTATTTATTTTGATGCGAATTTACATTATTTAATGTGTATTGTGTATATATATTTTTATACGTATTTACGTCATTTCATGTGTATTTTGTATATATATTTCTATAGAAATATGCGTTATTTTATGTGTATTCGTATATATATTTTGAAACAAATATACATTGTTTTATGTGCATTTTGTATATTTTTTCAATACAAATTTACCTTATTGTACGTGCATTTTGTATATTAATTTTAATACAAATTTAATTACTCTATGTGTATTCTTGTATATGTATTTTTAAAAAAATATGCTTTATTTTATGGGTATTTTGCATCTTTATTTTCATACAAAATTACATTATTTTATTGATATTCTGTGTATTTATTTTGATACGATTTTACATTATTCTATGTATATTTTGTATATCTATTTTATACAAATGTACGTTATTTGATGTTTTTGTTTTCATTTCATACAAATTTACAATATTTTATGTGTATTTTGTACATGTATTTAAATACAAATTTAACTAATTATATGTGTATTTTGTATATCTATTTTCATACAAATTGAAATTTATTTTTTTGTTTTTTTGTATATATTTTTATTCAAATTTTCGTAATTTTATGTATATTTTGTATATTTATTTTCCTTCAAATATACGTTCTTTTATCGGATTTTTTGTTTATTTATTTTGATACGAATTTTCATTTTTTTTAGGTGTATTTGATATATATATTTTTATACTTATTTAGATAATTTTATATGTATTTTGAATATATATTTTCATAGAAATTTACTCTATATGTATATTATGAAAATAAATATACAAAATACACATAAAATTAGGTAAATTTGTATTGAAATACATATACTAAATACACTTAAAATAATGTAAATTTGATTGAAATTATATAAACAAATACACTTAAAATAACGTTAATTTGTATAAAATATATAAAAAATACACATTAAATAATGAAAATATGTTTAAAAAAATATATACAAAACACAAATAGTATAATATAAAATCGTATCAAAATATATACACAGAATATTAATAAAATAATGTACATTTGTATGAAAACTAAGATGCAAAATACCTATAAAATAACGCATTTTTTATAAAATTATATATACCAAAATACACATAAAATATTTGAATTAAAATAAATATACAAAATGCACATACAATAAGGTAAATTTGTACTGAAATACATATGCAAAAAACATATAAAACAATGTAAATTTGTTTCAAAATATATATACGAATACAAATAAAATAACGTAGATTTCTATAAATATATATATATACAAAATAAAATTAAGTAAATACGAATCAAAAATGTATACAAAATACACATAAAATAATGTAAATTCGTATAAATATAAATAAACAAAATACCAATAAGAGAATGTGTATCTGTATAAATATAAATATACAAAATGCACATAAAATAACGTAAATTTGTATAAAACTATATACAAAAATACACAAAAGTAATTAAATTTGTATGAAAATAGATATACAAAATACACACAAAATAAGCTAAATTTGAATTGAAATATATATACAAAATACATAAAATAAATTAAATTCGTTTCAAATTTTTTTTTAACAAATACACATGTGTATTTTGTATATCTATTTTGTATTTATATTTTCATAGAAATTTACTCTATTTTATGAGTATTCGTATATATATTTTGTTACAAATTTACATTATTAAAGTGTATTTTGCATATCTATTTCAATACAAATTTACTTTATTGTACGTGCATTTTGTATATTTATTTTAATACAAATTTAATTATTTTATATGTCTTTTTGTATATATATTTTTATGCAAATATGCGTTATTATATGGATATTTTGCATCTTTATTTTCATACAAATTTACATTATTTTATTGATATTCTCTTAATTTATTTTGATACGATTTAACATTATTCTATGTGTTTTTTGTATATATATTTTTTTATATATATATTTACATTATTTAATGTTCATTTTGTATATATATTTTATCCAAATTTACATTATTTTATGTGGATTTGTTTATATATTTTCATACATATTTATATTTTTTTATGTGTTTTTTGTATATATATTTTTCTACGTATTTAAATTATTTTATGTGTATTTTAAATATACATTTTCATAAAAAAATTACGTTATTTTATTGCGTGTATAAGCATATATTTTGATACAAATTTTATACAAATTCATGTTATTTAATGTGTATTCATGTCAAAATAAATTAACAAAATATCATGAAAATAATGAGTATTTGTATAAAAATAGATAATATATAATAAATTTGCATAAAATATATATGCAAGATACACATTAAATAATGTATATATGTATAAAAAAGTATATACAAAAAACAAATAGAATAATGTAAAATCGTATCAAAATAAATACACTGAATATTAATAAAATAATGTAAATTTGTATGAAAATAAAGATGCAAAATTCCCATAAAATAGCGCATTTCTTATAAAAAATATATATACCAAAATACACATAAAATATTTAAATTTGTATTGAAATAAATATACAAAATGCACATACAATAAGGTAAATTTGTATTGAAAGAGATATGCAAAAATACATATAAAACAATGTAAATTTGTTTAAAAATATATATACGAATACAAATAAAAAAACGTAAATTTCATAAAATTTAGTAAATACGTATAAAAAAATGTATACAAAATACATATAAAATAATGTAAATTCGATTTAAAATAAATAAACAAAATACCAATAAAAGAATGTGTATTTGGATAAATATAAATATACAAATTTCATATACAAAATAAACATAAAATAAGGTAGATTTGTAATAAAATATATGTTCAAAATACACATAAAATAATGTAAATTTATATGAAAATATATATACAAATACACATAAAATACCATGAATTTGTGTAAAAATATCTATTCAAAATAAATATTAAATAATGTAAAAGCGTATAAAAATATATATACAAAGTACATATAAAATAATGTAAATTCGTATCAATATAAATCAACAAAACACCAATAAAATAATATATATTTGAATGAAAATAAATTTACAAAATATACATAACATAACTAAAATTTGTATTAAAATATATACAAAAATACATAGAAATAATTTGAGTTTGTATGAAAATAGATATACAAAATACACATAAAACTAGGTAAATTTCTTTTGAAATGTATATACAAAATAGCCATAAAATATTGTAAATTTGTGTCAAAATATATAAACAAATGCACATAAAATAACTTAAATTTGTATGAAAAATATATACAAAATACACATAGAATAATGTCAATTCGTGTCAAAATGAATGAGCAGAATATCAATAAAATAATGTAAATTTGTATGAAAATAAAGATGCAAAATAACCAAACAATAATGCATATTTTTATAAAAATAGATACTAAAATACACATCGAATAATTAAATTTGTATTAAAATTAATATACAAAATGCGTATATAATAAGGTAAATTTGTATTGAAAAAATATGCAACATACACGTTTACTCATACAAATTTATATTATTTTATTAGTATTTTGTTTATTTATTTTGATACGAATTACATGATTATATGTGTATTTTGTACACATTTTTTTATACGTATTTACATTATTTATTGTGTATTTTGTTTATATATTTTCATAAATTTACGGTATTATATGTGTATTTGTATACATATTTTGATACAAATTTACTTTATTTCATGTATTTTTTAAATATTTCAATTCAAATTAAGCTTATTTTTTTGTGTATTTTGTATATATTTTCATACAAATTTAATTACTTCTGTGTATTTTTGTATATAGTTTTATATAAATTTACGTTATTTTATGTGTATTTTGTACATTTATATTTTTACAAATACACATTTTTTTATTGTATTTTGTTTATTTATTTTGATACGAATTTACATTATTTTATGTGTATTTTGTATACATTTTTTTATACGTATTTACTTCATTTTATGTGTATTTTGTATATATATATTTATAGAAATCTACGTTATTTTATGTGTATTCGTATACATATTTTAAGACAAATTTACATTGCTTTATATGTATTTTGCATATTTATTTCAATACAAATTTTCCTTATTGTATGTGTTTTTTATATATTTATTTTAATTCAAATCTAATTTTTTTATGTGTATTTTGGTATATATATTTTTATAAATAAAAAAAATGCGTTATTTTATGTGTATGAAAATAAAGAGGCAAAATACCCATAAAATAACGCATTTTTTTTTTTTATAAAAATATATATACCAAAATACACATCAAAAAATTAAATTTGTATTAAAATAAATATATAAAAAACACATACAATAAGGAAAATTTGTATTGAAATAGATATGCAAAATACACATAAAATAACGTAAATTTATATAAAACTATATACAAAAATATACAGAAGTAATTAAATTTGTATGAAAATATATACAAAATACACACAAAATAAGCTAAATTTGAATTGAAATATATATACAAAATACATGAAATAAAGTAAATTTGTATCAAAATATTTATACAAATACACATAAAAAACACATAGAACAATGTTAAATCGTATCAAAATAAATAAAGAGAATATCAATAAAATAATGTAAATTTGTATGAAAATAAAGATGCAAAATATCCATATAATAACGCATATTTGCATAAAAATATATATACAAAAAGACATATAAAATAATTAAATTTGTGTTAAAATAAATATACAAAATGAACGTACAATAAAGTAAATTTGTATTGAAATAGATATGCAAAATACACATTAATAATGTAAATTTGTATCAAAATAAATATACGAATACTCATAAAATAGAGTAAATTTCTATGAAAATATACATACAAAAAAGATATACAAAATACACATATAACTAGTTAAATTTGTATTTAAATACATGTACAAAAAACACATAAAATAATGTAGATTTGTATGAAATGAAAACAAATACATTTTATATAAAATATATATACAAAATACACATAGAATAATGTAAATCATATCAAAATAAATACACAGAATATCAATAAAATAATGTAAATTTGTATGAAAAATAAAGCGCAAAATACCCATAAAATAAAGCATATTTTATAAAATACATATACAAAAATACACATAGATTAATCAAATTTGTATTAAAATTAATATACAAATGCACATACAATAAGGTAAATTTGTATTAAAAAATATGCAAAATACACATAAAATAATGTAAATTTGTTTCAAAATATATATATACGAATACACATAAAATAACGCAGATTTCTATAGAAATATATATACAAAATACACTTGAAATAATGTAAATACGTATAAAAATATATATAGAAAATACACATTAAATAATGTTAATTCGTGTCAAAATAAATAAACAAAAAATCATGAAAAGAATGTGTATTTGTATGAAAATAGATATACAAAATACACCTAAAATAACCTAAATTTGTATAAAACTATTTACAAAAATACAGAAAAATAATTTAAACTTGTATGAAAAATAAATATACAAAAAACATATAAAATTAGGTAAATTTGTATTGAAATACATATAGAAAATACACATAAAATAATGTAAATTTCAATGAAAATATATAAACATATAGACTTAAAATAACGTAAATTTGTATCAAATATATATACAAAAAAACACATTAAATAATGTAAATATGTATAAAAAAATATTTACAAAACACAAATAAAATAATGTATAATCGTATCAAAATAAATACAGAAAATATTAATAAAATAATGTAAATTTGTATGAAAATTAAGATGCAAAATACCCATAAAATAACGCATTTTTTATAAAAATATATATACGAAAAAACATAAAATATTTGATTTTGTATTAAAATAAATAGATATACAAAATACACATAAAATAAGCTGAATTTGAATGGAAATATATATACAAAATACATAAAATAATGTAAATTTATATCAAAATACTTATACAAATACATATATAATAACGTAAATTTGTATAAAAATATATAAACAAAATACACATTATATAATGTAAATACGTATAAAAAAATGTACAAAATACACAAATAATCATGTAATTCGTATCAAAATAAATAGACAAAATACCAATAAAATAATGTAAATTTCTATGAGAAAACATATACAAAATACACATTTACGTTATTTTATATGTGTTTGTTTATATATTTTCATACAAATTTACATTATTTTATGTGAGTTTTGTATATGTATTTCAATACAAATTTGTTTAACTTTTTATGTATATTTTGCATATCTATTTTCAAACAAATTTAAATTATTTTTGTGTATCTTTGTATATATTTTTATACAAATTTTAGTTATTTTATTTGTTTTTTGTATATATATTTTCCTACAAATATACATTCTTTATTGGAATTTTGTGTATTTAATTTTTACGAATTTACATTATTTTATGTGTATTTTGTATATATATTTTTACGCATTTAAATTATTATATGTATTTTATATATACATTTTCATAAAATTTACGTTATTTATTGTGTGTATTCGTATATATTTTGAAACAAATTTTGTACAAATTCATGTTATTTTATGTATTTGTATATATTTTCATATAAATTTATATTATTTTATGTGTATTCTTACATATATTTTATTACAAATTTACCTTATTTTATGTTAATCTTGTACATTTATTTCATTTAATATAATCAAATTTAAATTTATTGTATATGCATTTTGTATAGTAATTTTAAAACAAATTTAATTATTCTATGTGTATTTTCTATATGTATTTTATAAAATATGCTTTATTTTATGGTATTTTGCATCTTTATTTACATACAATTTACGTTATTTTATTGATATTCTGCTTATTCATTTTGATACGATTTGACATTATTCTATGTGTATTTTGTATATATTTTCAACAAATTTACGTTATTTTATGTATTTGTTTATATAGTTTTATATAAATTTACGTTATTTATGTGTATTTTGTATATTTATATTTATACAAATACACATTTCTTTTTATTGGCATTTTGTTTATTTATTTTGATACGAATTTACATTATTTTATGTGTATTTTGTAAACATTTTTTTATACGTATTTACATCATTTTATGTGTATTTTGTATATATATTTTTATAGAAATCTACGTTATTTTATGTGTATTCGTATACATATTTTGTATCAAATTTACATTGCTTTATATGTATTTTGCATATCTATTTCAATACAAACTTACCTTATCGTACATATAAAACACTGTAATTTTGTTTCAAAATATATGTACGAATACACATAAAATAACGTAGATTTCTATAAAAATATATATACAAAATACACATAAAATTAAGTAAATACGTATAAAAAAATGTAAACAAAATACACATAAAATAATGTAAATTCGAAACAAAATAAATAAACAAAATACCAATAAGAGAATGAGAATTTCTATAAATATAAATGTACAAAATACACATACAAAATAAACATAAAATAAGGTAAATTTGTAATGAAATATATGTACAAAATACACAAAAAATAATGTAAATTTATATGAAAATATATATACAAATACGCATAAAATACCATGAATTTGTATAAAATTATATATTCAAAATAAATATTAAGTAATGTAAATGCGTATAAAAATATATATAAAAAGTACATATAAAATAATGTAAATTCGTATCAATATAAATCAACAAAATACCAATAAAATAATATATATTTAAATGAAAATAGATTTACAAAATACACATAACATAATTAAAATTTGTATTGAAATATATACAAAAATACATATAAATAATTTGAGTTTGTATGAAAATAGATATTCAAAATACACATAAAACAAGGTAAATTTCTTTTGAAGTATATATACAAAATACCCATAAAATATTGTAGATTTGTGTCAAAATATATAAACAAATACACATAAAATAACGTAAGTTTGTATGAAAAATATATACAAAATACACATAGAATAATGTCAAATCGTATCAAAATGAATGAGCAGAATATCAATAAAATAACGTAAATCTTGTATGAAAATAAAGATGCAAAATACCCATAAAAAAAGCATATTTTTATAAAAATACATATACAAAAATACACATCGAATAATTAAATTTGTATTAAAATTAATATACAAAATGCATATACAATAAGGTAAATTTGTATTGAAAAAATATGCAAAATACACATAAAAGTGTAAATTTGTTTAAAATTCTATATACGAACACACATAATATAACGTAGATTTCTATAGAAATATATATACAAAATACACATGAAATGATGTAAATACGTATAAAAATATATATACAAAATACACATTAAATAATTTAAATTCTCGTCAAAATAAATAAACAAATTATCAATAAAAGAATGTGTATTTGTATGAAAATAGATATACAAAATTCTCATAACATAACCTAAGTTTGTATAAAACTATATACAAAAATACACAAAAATAATTTAAATTTGTATGAAAATAAATATACAAAATACACATAAAATTAGGTAAATTTGTATTGAAATACATATACAAAATACACATAAAATAATGTAAATTTGAATGAAAATATATAAACAAATACACTTTAAATAACGTAAATTTATATCAAATATATATACAAAATACACATTGAATAATGTAAATATGTATAAAAAAATAAATATAAAACACAAATAGAA
Source organism: Eriocheir sinensis (assembly GCF_024679095.1). Lineage (NCBI taxonomy): Eukaryota > Metazoa > Arthropoda > Malacostraca > Decapoda > Varunidae > Eriocheir > Eriocheir sinensis. The sequence continues at coordinate 40,941 of NW_026110485.1, forward strand.
TAATGTAAAATCGTATCAAAATAAATACACAGAATATTTATAAAATAATGTAAATTTGTATGAAAATAAAGATGCAAAATACCCATAAAATAACGCATTATTTATAAAAATATATATACCAAAATACACATAAAATATTTGGATTTGTATTAAAATAAATATACAAAATGCACATACAATAAGGTAGATTTTATTGAAATCGATATGCAAAATACATATAAAACAATGTAAATTTGTTTCAAAATATATATATGAATACATATAAAATAACGTAGATTTCTGTAAAAATATATATACAAAATACGCATAAAATGAAGTATATACGTATAAAAAATGGATACAAAATACTCATAAAATCGTATCAAAATAAATAAACAAAATACCAGTAAAAGAATGTGTATTTGTGTATATATAAATATACAAAATACACATAAAATATCGTAAATTTGTATAAAACTATATACAAAATACACAGAACAAATACACATTCTTTTATTGGTATTTTGTTTATTTATTTTGTTTCAATTTACATTATTTTATGTGTATTTTGTTTACATTTTTTTATACGTATTTATATTTTACATGTATTTTGTATATATATTATTATAGAAATCTACGTTATTTTATATGTATTCGAATATATATTTTGAAACAAATTTACATTGTTTTATATGTATTTTGCATTGCAAGTTTACCTTATTGTATGTGCATTTTGTATATTTATTTCAATACAAATTTAAATATTTTATGTGTATTTTGATATATATATTTTATAAAAAATGCGCTATTTGATGGGTATTTTGCATAAATATTTTGATACAAATTTACATTATTTTATTAATATTCTGTGTATTTTGTACAAATTTACATTATTCTACTTGTATTTGTATATATATTTTGTGTATTTTGTATATAGTTTTATACAAATTTATGTTATATTATGTACGCATTTACATTATTTAATGTGTTTTTGTATATATATTTTATACAAATTTACTTTATTTTATGTGTATTTTGTACATATATTTTTTACAAATTTGCGTTATTTTATGTGTATTTGTATATATTTTCTTATGCAAATTTACATGATTTTATTGCTATTTTGTTTATTTATTTTGATACGAATGAAATTAGATATACTATACATACAAATAAACTAAATTTGTATTTTGAAATATATATACAAAATACATAAAATAATGTCAATTTGTATCAAAATATTTTAACAAATGCGCATTAAAATAACGTAAATTTGTTTTAAAATATACAAATTTACATTGTTTTATGTAAATATGTATAAAAAATTGATACAAAACACATTATTCTATTGAATAATGTATAATCGTATACAAATACATATTAATAGAACAATGTAATTTTGTATTAAAATAAAATGCAAATTTACGTTATTTAATGCATTTTTATAAAAATATTTTACAAAATACACAAATTTTAATTTTATGTATTTGTATAAATATACAAAATACAAATTATGTATATTTTGTATATTCATCTATTTTCATTTGTATCAAAATAAATAAAACAAAATACAATAAAATAATGTAAATTTGTATGAGAAACATATACATACACATAAAATAACATAAATTTCTAAAAAATATATGTACAAAATGCACATAAAATAAATAAATTTGCAAATTTGTATTGAAATAGATATGCAAAATACATATAAAACAATGTAAATTTGTTTCAAAAATATATACACATAAAATAACGTGAATTTCTAAAATATATACAAAATACACATAAAATGAAGTAAATACGTATAAAATGAATACAAATAATACATAAAATCGTATCAAAATAAATAAACAAAATACCAGTAAAAGAATGTGTATTTGTAAAAATATAAATATACAAAATACACATAAATATCGTAAATTTGTATAAAACTATATACAAAAATACACAAGTAATTTAATATGTGTAATATATATACAAATGCAGCTAAAATAAGCTAAATTTGAATTGAAATGTACATACAAAATACATAAAATAATGTAAATCTGTATCAAAATATTTATACAAATACATATAATATCGTAGATTTGTTTAAAATATATAAACAAAATACATATTAAGTAATGTAAATACGTATAAAAATATAAACAAATACATATAATCATGTAATTCGTATCAAAATAAATAAACAAAATAGCAATAAAATAATGTAAATTTGTATGAGAAAACATATATATAATAACATAAATTTCTATAAAATATATGTACAAAAATGCACATAAAATAATGAAAATTTGCAAAAAATATATATACAAAACACACACTAAATACAAAACTAAATACAAAGATACACAAAATAATTTAAATTTGTTTGAAAAGAAATATACAAAATACACATAAAATTAGGTAAATTTGTATTGAAATACATATACAAAATACACATCAAAATAATAATGTAAATTTGAATGAAAATATATAAACAAATACACTTAAAATAACGTAAATTTGTATAAAATATATATGCAAGATACACATTAAATAATGTAAATGTGTATAAAAAATATATATACAAAAAACAAATAGAATAATGTAAAATCGTATCAAAATAAATACACAGAATATCAATAAAATAATGTAAATTTGTATGAATAATAAAGATACAAAATACCCAAAAATTTTCGCATTTTTTATAAAAATATATATACCAAAATACACATAAAATATTTAAATTTGTATTGAAAAAAAATACAAAATGCATATACAGTAATGTAAATTTGTATTGAATGAGATATTCAAAAATACATATAAAACAATGTAAATTTGTTACAAAATATATATACGAATACACATAAAACAAAGTAGATTTCTATAGAAATATATATACAAAATACATATGAAATTATGTAAATACGTATAAAAATATATATACAAAATACATATCAAATAATGTAAATTCGTGTCAAAATAAATAAACAAAATATCATGAAAAGAATGTGTATTTGTATGAAAATAGATAATAGATAATAAATTTGTATAAAATATATATGCAAGATACACATTAAATATGTAAATATGTATAAAAAAGCATATACAAAAAACAAATAGAATAATGTAACATCGTATCAAAATATATACAACGAATATTAATAAAATAATGTAAATTTGTATGAAAATAAAGATGCAAAATTCCCATAAATTAGCGCATTTGTTATAAAAATATATATACCAAAATACACATAAAATATTTAAATTTGCATTGAAATAATTATACAAAATGCACATACAATAAGGTAAATTTGTATTGAAAGAGATATGCAAAAATACATATAAAACAATGTAAATTTGTTTCAAAATATATATACGAATACAAATAAAAAAACGTAGATCTCTATAAATATATATATATACAAAATACACATAAAATTAAATAAATACTTTTAAAAAATATGTACAAAATACACATAAAATAATATAAATTCGATTTAAAATAAATAAACAAAATACCAATAAAAGAATGTGTATTTGGATAAATATAAATATACAAAATACATATACAAAACAAACATATAATAAGGTAGATTTATAATAAAATATATGTACAAAATACACATAAAATAATGTAAATTTATGTGAAAAAATATATACAAATACACATAAAATACCATGAATTTGTATAAAAATATCTATTCAAAATAAATATTAAATAATGTAAATGCGTATAAAAATATATATACAAAAGTACATATAAAATAATGTAAATTCGTATCAATATAAATCAACAAGACACAAATAAAAAAATATATATTTGATTGAAAATAAGTTTACAAAATACACATAACAAAACTAAAATTTGTATTAAAATATATACAAAAAACATAGAAATAATTTGAGTTTGTATGAAAATAGATATACAAAATACACATAAAACGGTAAATTTCTTTTGAAATATATATACAAAATACTCATAAAATATTCTAAATTTGTGTCAAAATATATAAACAAATACACATAAAATAACGTAAATTTGTATGAAAAATATATACAAAATACACATAGAATAATGTCAAATCGTATCAAAATGAATGAGCAGAATATCAATAAAATAATGTAAATTTTGAAAGAAAGATGCAAAATACCAAAAATAAAGCATATGTTTATAAAAATACAGATACAAAATACACATCGAATAATTAAATTTGTATTAAAATTAATATACAAAATCCGTATATAATAAGGTAAATTTGTATTGAAAAAATATGCAACATACACGTTTACTCATACAAATTTATATTATTTTATTGGTATTTTGTTTATTAGTTTTGATACGAATTACATGATTATATGTGTATTTTGTACAATATTTTTTAAACGTATTTACGTTATTTAATGTGTATTTTGTTTATATTTTCATACAAATTTACGTTATTATATGTATTTGTATAAATATTTTGATACAAATTTACTTTATTTCATGTATTTTGTATATATATTTCAATTCAAATTTAGCTTATTTTGTGTGTATTTTGTATATATTTTCATACAAATCTAATTACTTCTGTGTATTTTTGTAAATAGTTTTATATAAATTTACGTTATTTTATGTGTATTTTGTATATTTATATTTATACAAATACACATTCTTTTATTGGTATTTTGTTTATTTATTTTGATACGAATTTACATTATTTTATGTGTATCTTGTATACATTTTTTTATACGTATTTACTTCATTTTATGTGTATTTTGCATATATATTTTTATAGAAATCTACGTTATTTTATGTGTATTCGTATATATATTTTGAAACAAATTTACATTGTTTTATATGTATTTTGCATATCTATTTCAATACAAATTTACCTTATTGTATGTGTTTTTTGTATATTCATTTTAATACAAATTTAATTTTTTGATGTGTTTTTTGGTATAAATATTTTTATAAAAAAAAAAATTGCGTTATTTTATGGGTATTTTGCTTCTTTATTTTCATACAAATTTACATTATTTTATTAATATTCTGTGTATTTATTTTGATACGATTTTACAATATTCTATTTGTGTTTTGTACATATTTTTTTATACAAATTTACGTTATTTTAAGGGTATTTGATAATGTATTTTCATTCAAATTTACATTTTTTATGTATTTTGTATGTATTTCAATACAAATTTACTAATTTCTGTGTATTTTGTATATTTATTTTCATACAAATTTAAAATATTTTTGTGTATTTTTGTATATAGTTTGATACAAATTTAGGTTATTTTGTGTGTATTTTGCACATCTATTTTCATACAAATACACATTCTTTTACTGATATTTTGTTTATTTATTTTGACGCGAATTTACATTATTTAATGTGTATTTTGTATATATATTTTTATACGTATTTACATCATTTCATGTGTATTTTGTATAGTTTTAAACAAATTTATATTATTTAATGTGTATTTTGTATATATATATTTATACAAATACACATTCTTATATTGGTATTTTGTTTATTTATTTTGATACTAATTTACATTATTTTATGTGTATTTTGTGTATATATTTTTATAGAAATCTACCTTATTTCATGTGTATTATATATATACGAATACACATAAAATAACGTAGATTTCTATAGAAATATATATACAAAATACACATGAAATTATGTAAATACGTATAAAAATATATATATAAAATACATATTAAGTAATGTAAATTCGTGACAAAATAAATAAACAAAATATCATGAAAAGAATGTGTATTTGTATGAAAATAAATAATAGATAATAAATTTGTATGTAATATATATGCAAGATACATTTAAATAATGTAAATATGTATAAAAAAAATATATACAAAAAAAAATAGAATAATGTAAAATCGTATCAAATAAATACACCGAATATTAATAAAATAATGTAAATATGTATGAAAATAAAGATGCAAAATTTCCATAAAATAGCGCATTTCTTATAAAAATATATATACCAAAATACACATAAAATATTTAAATTTGTATTGAAATAAATATACAAAATGCACATACAATAAGGTAAACTTGTATTGAAAATGATATGCAAAAATACATATAAAACAATGTAAATTTGTTTAAAAATATATATACGAATACACATAAAATAACGTAGATTTCTATAAAAATATATATACAAAATACACATAAAATTAAGTAAAAACGTATAAAAAATGTAAACAAAATACACATAAAATAATGTAATTTCGAAACAAAATAAATAAACAAAATACCAATAAAAGAATGAATATCTATTTATTTTAATACAAAATCAAATATTTTGTTTTTTCGTATATAGATTTTTATAAAAAATGCGTTATTTTATGGGTATTTTGCATCTTAATTTTCATACAAATTTACATTATTTTATTAATATTTTCTGTATTTATTTTAAAACGATTTTACATTATTTTATTTATGTTTTGTATATTTTTTTTATACATATTTACATTATTTAATGTGTTTTTTGTATATATTTGATACATATTTACGTTATTTTAAGTTATTTATGTGTATTTGTTTATATATTTTGACACAAATTCATTTTCATACAAACTCAATTATTTTTATGTATTTTGTATATATTTCAATACAAATTTTAGTCATGTTATGTGTATTTTGTAAATCTATTTTCATTCAAATATATATTATTTTATTGGTATTTTGTTGGTTTATATTGATACGAATTTACATTATTTTATATGTACTTTGTATATATATTTTATACGCATTTACATTATTTAATATTTATTTTGAATATATAATTTTATACAAATTCATGGTATTTTATGTGTATTTGTATTTATTTTATAAATTTACATTATTTATATTTGTACATATATTTTATTACAAATTTACCTTATTTTATGTTTATTTTGTATGTATTTTGTACATTTATATTTATACAAATACACATTCTTTTATTGGTATTTTGTTTATTTATTTTCTTTCAATTTACATTATTTTATGTGTATTTTGTTTACATTTTTATACGTATTTACTTAATTTTATGTGTATTTTGTATATATATTTTATAGAAATCTACGTTATTTTATGAGTATTCATATATATTTTGAAACAAATTTACATTATTTTATATGTATTTTGCATATCTCTTTCAATAAATTTTACCTTATTGTATGTGCATTTTGTATATTTATTTCAATACAAATTTAAATATTTTATGTGTATACATGTACAAAAATACATAAAATAATGTAGATTTGTATGAAATGAAAACACATACATTTTATATAAAATATATATACAAAATACACATAGAATAATGTAAAATCATATTAAAATAAATACACAGAATATCAATAAAATAATGTAAATTTGTATGAAAATAAAGATGCAAAATATCAATAAAATAAGCATATTTATAAAAATACAAATACAAAAATACACATAGATTAATCAAATTTGTATTAAAATTAATATACAAAATGCACATACAATAAGGTAAAAATGTATTGAAAAAATATGCAAAATACACATAAAACAATGTAAATTAGTTTCAAAATATATATACGAATACACTTAAAATAACGTAGATTTCTATAGAAATATATAAACAAAATACACTTGAAATAATATAAATAAGTAAAAAAATAAATATACAAAATACACATTAAATAATGTTAATTCGTGTCAAAATAAATAAACAAAATATCATGAAAAGAATGTGTATTTGTATGAAAATAGATATACAAAATACATATAAAATAACATAAATTTTTATAAAAATATAAACAAAAATACATAAAATTAATTTATACTTGTATGAAAATAAATATACAAAAAACATATAAAATTATGTAAATTTTTATTGAAATACATATTCAAAATACACATAAAATAATGTAAATTTCAATGAAAATATATAAACATATAGACTTAAAATAACGTAAATTTGTATCAAATATATATACAAAAAACACATTAAATAATGTAAATATGTATAAAAAAATATATACAAAACACAAATAAAATAATGTAAAATCGTAACAAGATAAATACAGAAAATATTAATAAAATAATGTAAATTTGTATGAAAATTAAGATGCAAAATACCCATAAAATAACGCATTTTTTATAAAAATATATATACGAAAGAACATAAAATATTTGATTTTGTATTAAAATAAATAGATATACAAAATACACATAAAATAAGCTAAATTAAATGAAAAAGATATACAAAATACACATAGAATAATGTAAAATTGTATCAAAATAAATACACAGAATATCAATAAAATAATGTAATTTTGTATGAAAATAAAGATGCAAAATACCCATAAAATAAAGCTTTTTTTTTTAAATACATATTTAAAAATACACATAGAATAATTAAATTTGTATTAAAATTCATATACAAAATGCACGTACAATAAGGTAAATTTGTATTGAAAAAATATACAAAATGCACATTAAAGCGTAAATTTGTTTAAAAATCTATATACGAATACACATAAAATAACGTAGATTTCTATAGAAATATATATACAAAATACACATGAAATTATGTAAATACGTATAAAAAAAATATATATATATATAAATATATATATATATATATATATATATATATATATATATATATATATATATATATATATATATATATATATATATATATACAAAATACACATTAAATAATTTAAATTTCGTCAAAATAAATAAACAAAATATCAATAAAAGAATATGTACTTGTATGAAAATAGATATACAAAATACTCATAAAGTAACCTATGTTTGTATAAAACTATATACAAAAATACACAAAAATAATTTAAATTTGTATGAAAATAAATATACAAAATACATCAAATTAGGTAAATTTGTATTGAAATACATATACAAAATACACATAAAATCATGGAAATTTGAATGAAAATATATAAACATATACACTTAAAATAACGAGAATTTGTATCAAATATATATACAAAATACTAATTAAATAATGTAAATATGTATAAAAAGATATATACAAAACACAAATAGAATAATGTAAAATCGTATCAAAATAAATACACAGAATATAAATTAAATAATGTAAATTTGTATGAAAATAAAGATGCAAAATAGCCAAAAAATAACGCATTTTTTATAAAAATATATATACCAAAATACACATAAAATATTAAAATTTGTATTAAAATAAATATAAAAAATGCACATACTGTAAGGTAAATTTGTATTGAAATAGATATGCAAAATACATATAAAACAATGTAAATTTGTTTCAAAATATATATACGAATACACATAAAATAACGTTGATTTCTATAAAAATATATACAAAATACACATAAAATGAAGTAAATACGTATAAAAAAAATGAATACAAAATACACATAAAAATCGTCTCAAAATAAATAAACAAAATACCAGTAAAAAAATGTGTATTTGTATAAATATAAATATACAAAATACACATAAAATATCGTAAATTTGTATAAAACTATATACAAAAATACACAGAACAAATGCACATTCTTTTATAGGTATTTTCTTTATTTTTTTGCTTCGAATTTATACTATTTTATGTGTATTTTGTTTACATTTTTTTTTACGTATTTACCTAATTTTATGTGTATTTTGTATATATATTTTTATAGAAATCTAAGTTATTTTATGTGTATTCGTATATATATTTTGAAACAAATTTACAATTTTTTATATGTATTTTAGCATATCTCTTTCAACAGAAGTTTACCTTATTGTATGTGCATTTTGTATATTTATTTAAATACAAATTTAAATATTTTATGTGTATTTTGGAATATATATTTTTATAAGAAATGCGCTATTTGATGGGAATTTTGCATCTTTATTTTCATACAAATTTACATTATTTTATTAATATTCGGTGTATTTATTTTGATAGGATTTTACATTATTCTATTTGTTTTTTTGTATATATATATTTTTATACATATTTACATTATTTAATGTGTATCTTGCATATATATTACATACAAATTTATTATCTATTATTTATTTTCATACAAATACACATTCTTTTCATGATATTTTGTTTTTTTATTTTGTCACGTATTTACATTACTTAATATGTATTTTATATATATATTTTTATACGTATTTACATAATTTCATGTGTATTTTGTATATATATTTCTATAGAAATCTACGTTATTTTATGTGTATTCGTATATATATTTTGAAACAAATTTACACTGTTTTATTTGTATTTTGCGTTTTTTTTTTTCAATACAAATTTACCTTACTGTATGTGTGCATTTTGTACAGATATACAAAATACAGATAAAATAAGCTAAATTTGAATTGAAATGTATATACAAAATACATAAAATAATGTAAATTTGTATCAAAATATTTATAAAAATACATATAATAACGTAAATTTGTTTAAAAATATATAAACAAAATACACATTAAGTAATGTAAATACGTATAAAAAATATATACAAAATACACATATAATCATTTAATTCGTATCAAACTAAATAAACAAAATATCAATAAAATAATGTAAATTTGTATGAGAAAACATATACAAATACATATCAAATAACGCTAATTTCTATAAAAAATATATGTCCAAAAATAAGCGTAAAATAAAGTAACTGTGGATAAAAATATATATACAAAACACACATTAAATAATGTAAATGCGTACATAAAATAACCTAAATTTGTATAAAACTATACAAAAATACACAAAAATAATTTAAAATTGTATGAAAAGAAATATACAAAATACACATAAAACTAGGTTCATTTGTATTGAAATACATATACAAAATACACATTAAATAATGTAAATTTGAAAGAAAATATATAAACAAATTCACATATAATAACGTAAATTTGTATGAAATATATATACAAAATACACATTAAATATTGTAAATATGTATAAAAAAATATATACAAAACACAAATACAGTAATGTAAAATCGTATCAAAATTTACGTTATTATATGTATTTTTATAAATATTTTTTATACAAATCTACATAATTTTATGTATTTTGTATATACATTTCAATTCAAATTTAGCTTATTTTATCTGTATTTTGTATATCTATTTTCATACGAATTTAATTACTTCTGTGTATTTTTGTATATAGTTTTATACAAATTTACGTTATTTTATGTGTATTTTGTATATTTATATTTATACAAATACAAATTCTTTTATTGGTATTTTGTTTATTTCTTTTGATACGAATTTACATTATTTTATGTGTATTTTGTATACATTTTCTTATACGTATTTACTTCATTTTATGTGTATTTTGTATATATATTTTTATACAAATCTACGTTATTTTATGTGTGATCGTATATATATTTTGAAACAAATTTACATTGTTTTATATGTATTTTGCATATCTATTTCAATACAGATTTACCTTATTGTATGTGTATTTTGTATATTTATTTTAATACAAATTAATTTTTTCATGTGTATTTTGTTATATATATTTTTTATAAAAAATGCGTTATTTAATGGGTATTTTGCATCTTTATTTTAATACAAATTTACATTGTTCTATTAATATTCTGTGTATTTGTTTTGATACGATTTTACATTATTCTATTTGTGTTTTGTATCTATTTTTTATACATATTTACATTATTTAATGTGTATTTTGTATATTTTAAAACAAATTTACGTTATTTTATGCGCATCTGTTAAAATATTTTGATACAAATTGACATTATTTTATGTATTTTGTATATATATTTCAATACAAATTTAGTTTATTTTATGTATATTTTGTATATCTATTTTCATTCGTATCAAAATAAATAAACAAAATAGCAATAAAATCATGTAAATTTGCATGAGAAAACATATACAAATACACATAAAATAACGCAAATTTCTAAAAAAAATATATGTACAAAAATGCACATAAAATAAAGTAAATTTGCATAAAAATATATATACAAAACACACATTAAATAATGTAAATGCGTACATAATATAACATAAATTTGTATAAAACTATATACAATAATACACAAAAATATATATACAAAAAACAAGTAGAATAATGTAAAATCGTATCAAAATACACCGAATATTAATAAAATAATGTAAATTTGTATGAAAATAGAGATGCAAAATTCCCATCAAATAGCGCATTTCTTATAAAAATATATATACCAAAATACACATAAAATATTTAAATTTGTATTGAAATAAATATACAAAATGCACATACAATAAGATAAACTTCTATTGAAAGAGATATGCAAAAATACATTTAAAACAATGTAAATTTGTTTCAAAATATATATTCGAATACATATAAAATAACGTAGATTTCTATAATAATATACAAAAAAAACATAAAATTAAGTAAATACGTATAAAAAATGTAAACAAAATACACATAAAATAATGTAAATTCGAAACAAAATAAATAAACAAAATACCAATAAAAGAATGTGTATTTGTTCTGTGTATTTTTGTATATAGTTTTATACAAATTTACGATATTTTATGTGTATTTTGTATATTTATATTTACACAAATACACATTCTTTTACTGGTATTTTGTTTATTTATTTTGATACGATTTTTATGTGTATTTTGTATTCATTTTTTTATACGTATATACTTCATTTTATGTGTATTTTGTATATATTTTTATAGAAATCAACGTTATTTTATGTGTATTCGTATATATATTTTGAAACAAATTTACATTGTTTTATACGTATTTTGCATATCTATTTCAATACAAATTTACTTTACAGTATGTACATTTTTTATATTTATTTTAATACAAATTTTAATATTTTATGTGTATTTTGGTATATATATTTTATAAAAATGCGTTATTTTATGGCTATTTTGCATCTTTATTTTCATACAAATTTACATTATTTTATAAATATTCTGTGTATTTATTTTGATACGATTTTACATTATTCTATTTGTGTTTTGTATATATTTTTTTATACATATTTACATTATTTAATTAGTATTTTATATATATATTTGATACAAATTTACGTTATTTTAGGAGTATATGTTTATATATTTTCATTCAAATTTCCATTGTTTTATGTGTATTTTGTATATGTATTTCAATACAAATTTACCTAATTTTATGTGTATTTTGTATATTTATTTTCATACAAATTTAAATTATTTTTGTGTATTTTTGTATATAGTTTTATACAAACTTAGGTTATGTTATGAGAATTTTGTATATCTATTTTCATACAAATACACATTCTTTTATTGATAATTTGTTTATTTATTTTGACGAGAATTTAAATTATTTAATGTGTATTTTGTATATATATTTTTATACGTATTTACATCATTTCATGTGTATTTTGTATATATATTTCTATAGAAATCTACGTTATATTATGTGTGTTCGTATATAGAATTTTAAACAAATTTACACTTTTATGTGTATTTTTCATATTTTTACAATAAAAATTTACCTTATTGTATATGCATTTTTTATATTAATTTTAATACAAATTTAATTATTCGATGTGTATTTTTGTATATGTATTTTATAAAAATATGCTTTTTTATGGGTATTTTGCATCTTTATTTTCATACAAGATTTACGTTATTTTATTGATATTCTGCTCATTCATTTTGATACGATTTGACATTATTCTATGTGTATTTTGTATATTTTTCATACAATCTTACGTTATTTTATGTGTATTTGTTTATATATTTTGACACAAATCTACAATATTTTATGGGTATTTTGTATATATACTTCAAAAGAAATTTACCTTGTTTTATGTGTATTTTGAATATCTATTTTCATACAAACTCAAATTATTTATATGTATTTTTGTATATATTTCAATACAAATTTTAATTATGTTATGTGTATTTTGTAAATCTATTTTCATTTAAATATATATTATTTTATTGGTATTTTGTTGATTTATATTGATACGAATTTACATTATTTTATATGTACTTTTTATATATATTTTTATACGCATTTACATTACTTAATATTTATTTTGAATATATAATTTTATACAAATTCATGGTATTTTATGCGTATTTGTATATATATTTTCATATAAATTTACATTATTTTTTGTGTATTTTGTACATATATTTCATTACAAATTTACCTTATTTTATGTTTATTTTGTATGTGTATTTTGTACATTTATATTTATAGAAATTCTCATTCTCTTATTGGTATTTTGTTTATTTATTTTGTTTCGTATTTACATTATTTTATGTGTATTTTGTTTACATTTTTTTATACGTATTTACTTAATTTTATGTGTATTTTGTATATATATTTTTATAGAAATCTACGTTATTTTATGTGTATTCGTACATATATTTTGAAACAAAATTACAGTGTTTTATATGTACGATAAGGTAAGTTTGTATTGAAATAGATATGCAAAATACATATAAAGCAATGTAAATTTGTTTCAAAATATGTATACGAATAAACATAAAATAACGTAGATTTATATAAAAATATATATACAAAATACACATAAAATGATGTAAATACGTATAAAAAAAATGTTTACAAAATACACATAAAATAATGTAAATTCGTATCAAAATAAATAAACAAAATACCAATAAAAGAATGTGTATTTGTATAAATATAAATATACAAAATACACATAAAATAACGTAAATTTATATAAAACTATATAAACAAATACATATAAAATAACGTAAATTTGTATGAAAAATATATACAAAATACACATAGAATAATGTCAAATCGTATCAAAATGAATGAGCAGAATATCAATAAAATAACGTAAATTTGTATGTAAATAAAGATGCAAAATACCCATAAAATAAAGCATATTTTATAAAAAATATATAGAAAATACACATAGAATAATTAAATTTGTTTTAAAATTACTATACAAAATGCATATACAATAAATTTAAATTTGATTATATTAAATGAAATAAATGTACAAGATTAACATAAAATAAGGTAAATTTGTAATAAAATATATGTAAGAATACACATAAAATAATATAAATTTATATGAAAATATATATACAAATACACATAAAATAACATGAATTTGTACAAAATTTGTTTCAAAATATATACGAATACACACAATAAAATAACGTAAATTTTATGAAAATGTATATATAAAATACATATAATAATTTAAATGCGTAGAAAATATATATACAAAATACACATAAAATAATGTAAATTCGTAAAAAATTAAATACACAAAATTCCAATAAAAGAATGTATATTTGTAGGAAAATATATATACAAAAAACAAATAAAATAACTAAAATTTGTATAAAAATATATACAAAGATACACAAAAATAATTTAAATTTGTTTGAAAATAGATATGCAAAATATACATAAAAGTTAAACAAATTTGTATTGAAATACATATACAAAACTCACATAAAATAATGTAAATTTGTATGAAAATATATACACAATAACATATAAAATAACGTAAATGTGTATTTTGTATATGTTTTTTCATAGAAATTTACATTATTTTATTGGTATTTTGTCTATTTATTTTGATACGAATTACATGATTATTTGTGTATTTTGTACATTTTTTTATACGTATTTACATTATATAATGTGTATTTTGTTTATATATTTTTATACAAATTTACGTTATTATATATGTATTTGTATAAGTATTTTGATATAAATTTACATTATTTTATGTATTTTGTATATATATTTCCATTCAAATTCAGCTTATTTTATGTGTATTTTGTATATCTATTTATTTTAATACAAAATCAAATATTTTATGTTTTTTCGTATATATATTTTTTTTTTAAATGCGTTATTTTATGGGTATTTTGCATCTTAATTTTCATACAAATTTACATTATTTTATTAATATTTTCTGTATTTATTTTGATACGATTATACATTATTTTATTTGTGTTTTGTAAATATTTTTTTATACATATTTACATTATTTAATGTGTTTTTTTGTATATATATTTGATACAAATTTACGTTATTTTAAGTCTATATGTTTATATATTTTCATTGAAATTTACATTATTTTATGTGTATTTTGAATATGTATTTCAATACAAATTTACCTAATTTTATATGTTTTTTGTATATTTATTTTCATACAAGTTTAAATTATTTTTGTGTATTTTTGTATATAGTTTTATACAAATTTAGGTTATTTTATGTGTATTTTGTATATCTATTTTCATACAAATACACATTCTTTTCATGATATTTTGTTTATTTATTTTGACACGAGTTAACATTATTTAATGTGTATTTTGAATATATATTTTTATACGTATTTACATTATTTCAAGTGTATTTTGTAAATATATTTCTATAGTAATCTACGTTATTTTATGTGTATTCGTATATATATTTTGAAACAAATTTACATTGTTTTATCTATATTTGCATATTTTTTCAATACAAATTTACCTTATTGTATGTGCATTTTGTATATTAATTTTAATACAAATTTGATTAATTTATGTGTATTTTTGTATATGTATTTATATAAAATTATGCTTTATTTTATGGGTATTTTGCGCTTTATTTTCATACAAATTTACATTATTTTATTGATATTCTGTGTATTTATTTTGATATGATTTTACATTATTCTATGTGTATTTTGTATATATATTTTATATAAAACGTATTTGTTTTCATTTCATACAAATCTACATTATTTTATGTGTTTTTGTACATGTATTTAAATACAAATTTAACTAGTTATATGTGTATTTTGTATATCTTTTTTGTATGTATATTTTCATAGAAATTTACTCTATTTTATGAGTATTCGTATATTTATTTTGATACAAATTTACATTATTAATGTGTATTTTGCATATCTATTTCAATACAAATTTACTTTATTGTACGTTCATTTTGTATATTTATTTTAATACAAATTTAATTATTTTATATGTCTTTTGTATATATATTTTATGCAAATATGCGTTATTATATGGATATTTTGCATCTTTATTTTCATACAAATTTACATTATTTTATTGATATTCTCTTTATTTATTTTGATACGATTTAACATTGTTCTATGTGTTTTTTATGTGTATTTGTATAAATATTTTGATACAAATTTACTTTATTTCATGTATTTTGTATATATATTTCAATTCAAATTTAGCTTATTTTGTGTGTGTATTTTCATTCAATTTAATATACTTCTGTGTATTTTTGTATATAGTTTCATATAAATTTACGTTATTTTATTTGTATTTTGCATATCTATTTCACTACAAATTTACCTTATTGTATGTTTTTTTTATATATTTATTTTAATACAAATTTAATTTTTTTATGTGTATTTTGGTATATATATTTTTATAAATAAAAAAATGAGTTATTTTATGGGTATTTTGCCTCTTTATTTGTATACCCATAAAATAACGCACTTTTTTTATTTATAAAATATATATACCAAAATACACATAAAAAATTAGATTTGAATTAAAATAAATATATAAGAAAATTTGTAATAAATATGCAAAATACATATAAAATGTAAATTTGTCTTAAAATATGTATACGAATACACATAAAATAACGTAGATTTCTATAAAAATATATATACAAAATACACATAAAATGAAGTAAATACATATAAAAAAATGTATACAAAATACACATAAAATAATGTAAATTCGTATCAAAATAAATAAACAAAATACCAATAAAAGAATGTGTATTTGTATAAATATAAATGTACAAAATACACATAAAATAACGTAAATTTATATAAAACTATATACAAAAATACACAGAAGTAATTAAATTTGTATGAAAATATATACAAAATACACACAAAATAAGCTAAATTTGAATTGAAATATTTACAAAATACATGAAATAAAGTAAATTTGTATCAAAATATGTATACAAATACACATATAATACCGTAAATTTATGAAAATATATAAACAAAATACACAATAAATAATGTAAATACGTATAAAAAAATGTGTACAAAATACACATATAATCATGTAATTCGTATCAAAATAAATAAACAAAATACTAATAAAATAATATAAATTTGTATGAGTAAACGTGTATGTTACATATTTTTTCAATACAAATTTACCTTATTATATACGCATTTTGTATATTAATTTTAATACAAATTTAATTATTCGATGTGTATTTTTGTATCTGTATTTTTATAAACATATGCTTTATTTTTTGGGTATTTTGCATCTTTATTTTCATACAAATTTACATTATTTTATTGATATTCTGCTCATTCATTTTGACACGAATTGACATTATTCTATGTGTATTTTGTATATATTTTTCATACAAATTTACGTTATTTTATGTGCATTTGTTTATATATTTTGACACAAATTTACAATATTTTATGGCTATTTTGTATATACATTTCAAAAGAAATTTACCTAGTTTTATGTGTATTTTGTATATCTATTTTCATACAAACTCAAATTATTTCTATGTATTTTTGTATATATTTTAATACAAATTTTAGTTATGTTATGTATATTTTGTAAATTTATTTTCATTCAAATATATATTATTTTATTGGTGTTTTGTTGATTTATATTGATACGAATTTACATTATTTTATATGTACTTTGTATATATATTTTTATTCGCATTTACATTATTTAATATTTATTTTGAATATATTTTTTTACAAATTCATGGTATTTTATGTGTATTTGTATATATATTTTCATATAAATTTACATTATTTTATGTGTATTTTGAACATATATTTTATTACAAATCTACCTTATTTTATGTTTATTTTGTATATGAAATTTGTATATTTATATTTATCCTAATACACATTCTTTTATTGGTCTTTGCTTATTCATTTTAAATCAATTTACATTATTTTATGTGTATTTTGTATACATTTTTTATACGTATTTACTTAATTTTATGTGTATTTTGTATATATATTTTATAGAAATTTACGTTTTTATTTGTATTCGTATATATATTTTTAAACAAATTTACATTGTTTTATATGTATTTTTGCATATCTCTTTCAATACAAATTTACCTTATTGTATGTGCATTTTGTATATTTATTTCAATACAAATTTAAATATTTTATGTGTATTTTGGTATATATATTTTTATAAGAAATGCGCTATTTTATGGGAATTTTGCATCTTTATTTTCATACAAATTTACATTATTTTATTAATATTCAGTGTATTTATTTTGATACGATTTTACATTATTCTATTTGTTTTTTGTATATACTTTTTTATACATATTTACATTATTTAATGTGTATCTTGCATATATATTTTATGCAAATTTATTATATATTATCTATTTTTATACAAATACTCATTATTTTCATGATATTTTGTTAATTTATTTTGACACGAATACACATTAAATAACATGAATTTGTATAAAATTTGTATCAAAATATATGCTTATACACACAATAAAATAACGTAATTTTTTTATGAAAATGTATATTTAAAATACACATAAAATAATTTAAATACGTAGAAAAATATATATACAAAAAACACATAAAAAAATATAAATATGTATGAAAATATATAAACAAATCCACATAAAATAATGTAAATTTGGATAAAATATATATACAAAATGAACATTAAATAATGTAAATATATATATAAAAAAAATATATACAAAAAACACATAGAATAATGTTAAATCGTATCAAAATAAATTAAGAGAATATCAATAAAATAATGTAAATTTGTATGAAAATAAAGATGCAAAATATCCATATAATAACGCATATTTGCATAAAAATATATATACAAAAAGACATATAAAATAATTAAATATCTATTAAAATAAATATACAAAATGCACGTACAATAAAGTAAATTTGTATTGAAATAGATATGCAAAATACACTTTAATAATGTAAATTTGTAACAAAATATATATACGAATACTCATAAAATAGAGTAAATTTCTATGAAAATATACATACAAAATAGATATACAAAATACACATGTGTATTTGTTAAAAAAAATTTGAAACGAATTTAATTTATTTTATGTATTTTGTATATATATTTCAATTCAAATTTAGCTTATTTTGTGTGTATTTTGTATATCTATTTTCATACAAATTTAATTACTTCTGTGTATTTTTGTATATAGTTTTATACAAATTTACGTTATTTTATGTGCATTTTGTATATTTATATTTATACAGATACACATTCTCTTATTGGTATTTTGTTTATTTATATTTATACGAATTTACATTATTTTATGTGTATTTTGTATACATTTTTGATTCGTATTTACTTAATTTTATTTGTATTTTGTATATATATATATTTATAGAAATCTACGTTATTTTATTTGTATTCGTATATATATTTTGAAACAAATTTACATTGTTTTATATGTTTTTTGCATATGTATTTCAGTACAAATTTACCTTATTGTATGTGCATTTTGTATATTTATTTTAATTCAAATATTTTATGTGTATTTTGGTATATATAATTTTATAAAAAATGCGTTATTTTATAGGTATTTTGCATCTTAGTTTTCATACAAATGTACATTATTTTATTAATATTCTGTGTATATATTTTGATACGATTTTATATTATACTATTTGTGTTTTGTATATATTTTTTTAAACATATTTTCATTATTTAATGTGTATTTTTTATATATTTTATACAAATTAACGTTATTTTAAGTGTATTTGTTTATATAATTTCAATCAAATTTACATTATTTTAAGTGTATTTAGTATATGTATTTCAATACAAATTTACCTAATTTTATGTGTATTTTGTATATTTATTTTCATACAAATTTAAATTATTTTTGTGTTTTTTTGTATATACATATAGAGTAAATTTCTATGAAAATATATATTCAAAATACATATAAAATTATGTAAATCAGTATAAAAATATATATCAAATACACCAAAAAAATGAAAATTCGTATCAAAATAAATAAAAAAATCCGATAAAAGAACGTATATTTGAAGGAAAATAAATATACAAAATATACATAAAATTACGAAAATTTGAATAAAATATATACAAAAAACAAAAAATAAATTTCAATTTGTATGAAAATAGATATACAAAATACACATATAATTAGTTAAATTTGTATTTAAATACATGTACAAAATACACATAAAATAATGTAAATTTGTATGAAATGAAAACAAATTAACATCAAATAACGTACATTTGTATAAAATAGATATACAAAATATACATAGAATAATGTAAAATCGTATCAAAATAAATACACAGAATATCAATAAAATAATGTAATTTTGTATGAAAATAAAGATGCAAAATACCCATAAAATAAAGCATATTTTTTTAAAAATACATATACAAGAATACACATAGAGTAATTAAATTTGTATTAAAATTAATATACAAAATGCACGTACAATAAGGTAAATTTATTGAAAATATATACAAAATGCACATAAAACAATGTATATTTGTTTCAAAATATATATACGAATACACATAAAATAACGCATATTTCTATAGAAATATATATACAAAATACACATGAAATGACGTAAATACGTATAAAAATATATATACACAATACACATTAAATAATGTAAATTCGCATCAAAATAAATAAACAAAATATCAAGAAAAGAATGTGTGTTTGTATGAAAATAGATATACAAAATACACATAAAATATTGTAAATTTGAATAAAATTATATAAACAAATACACTTAAAATAACGAAAATTTGTATGAAATAAATATAGAAAATACACATTAAATAATGTAAATATGTATAAAAAAATATATACAAAACACAAATAGAATAATGTAAAATAGTATCAAAATAAATACACAGAATATTAGTAAAATAATGTAAATTTGTATGAAAATAAAGATGCAAAATACCCATAAAACAACGCATTTTTTATGAAAAAATATATACCAAAATGCACATAAAATATTTAAATTTGAGTTACAATAAATATACGAAATGCACATACAATAAAGGTAAATTTGTATTGAAATAGATATGCAAAATACATATAAAACAATGTAAATTTGTTTCAAAATATACATACGAATACTCATAAAAAAACGTAGATTTCTATAAAATATATATACAAAACACACATAAAATGAAGTAAATACGTATAAGAAAATGTATACAAAATACACATAAAATAATGTAAATTCGTATCAAAATAAATAAACTAAATGCCAATAAAAGAATGTTTACTTGTATAAATATAAATATACAAAATACACATAAATTAACGTAAAATTATATAAAACTATATACAAAAATAAACAAAAATAATTAAATTTGTATGAAAATAGATATACAAAAGACATATAAAATAAGCTAAATTTGAATTGAAATAAATATAGAAAATACATAAAATAATGTAAATTTGTATCAAAATATATATTCAAATACACATATAATAACGTAAATTTGAATAAAATATATAAACAAACTACACATTAAATAATGTAAATACGTATAAAAGATATGTACGTAATGTATAAATTTATAAAATTAAATCTGCAAAATACCCATAAAATATCTTATATTTAAAAAAAAATGTATACAAAAATACACATAAAATAATTGAATTTTTATTAAAATAAATATGCAAAATACACATGCAATAAGGTAGATTTTATTGAAAGATATGCAAAAACACATAAAATAATGAAAATTTTATCAAAATATATACGACACACAATAAAATTACGTAAATTTTTATGAAAATATATATCAAAATACACATAAAAAATGTAAATACATAGAAAAATATATATACAAAATACACATAAAATAATGTAAATTCGTATCAAAATAAATAAACAAAATTTCCTCTAAAAAGAATGTATTTTGTAGGAAAATATATATACAAAATACAAATAAAAAAAATTGTATAAAAATAATACAAAATACACAAAAATAATTTAAATTTGTTTGAAAATAGATATGCAAAATACAAATGAAATTAGGCAAATTTTTTGAAATACATATACAAAATACACATAACATAATGTAAATTTGTATGAAAATATATAAACAAATACACATAAGATAACGTAAATTTCCATAAAATATATGTACAAAATATACATTAAATAATGTAAATATGTCTAAAATATATATACAAAATACACAGAATAACGTAAATCGTATCAAAATAAATAAACAGACTATCAATAAAATAATGTAAATTTGTATGAAAATAAAGATGCAAAATACCCATATAATAACGCATATTTGTTAAAATATATATACAAAATACACATAAAATAATTAAATTTGCATCAAAATAAATATACAAAAGGCACATAAAATAAAGAAAATTTGTATTGAAATAGATATGCAGAAATACACATAAATAATGTAAATTTGTATCAAAATATATATACGAATACACATGAAATAGAGTAAATTTCTATGAAATATATATTCAAAATACATATAAAATTATGTAAATAAGTATAAAATATATATATCAAATACACCTAAAATAATGAAAACTCGTATCAAAATAAATAAACAAAATTCCGATAAAAGAACGTATATTTGTAGGAAAATAAATATACAAAATTCACATAAAATTACGAAAATTTGAATAAAAATATATACTAAAATACACAAAATTAATTTCGATTTGTATGAAAATAGATATACATAATACACATATAATCAGTTAAATTTGTATTTAAATACTTGTACAAAATACACATAAAATAATGTAAATTTGTATGAAATGAAAACAAATTCACATAAAATAACGTTCATTTGTATGAAATATATATACAAAATATACATAGAATAATGTAAAATCGTATCAAAATAAATACACAGAATATCAATAAAATAAGGTAAATTTGTATGAAAATAAAAGATGCAAAATACCCATAAAATAAAGCATTTTTTATGAAAATACATATACAAAATACACATAGAATAATTAAATTTGTATTAAAATTAATATACAAAATGCACGTACAATAAGGTAAATTTATATTGAAAAAATATGCAAAATGCACATAAAACAATGTATATTTGTTTCAAAATATATATACGAATACACATAAAATAACATATATTTCTATAGAAATATATATACAAAATTCACATGAAATGACGTAAATACGTATAAAATATATATACACAATACATTAAATAATGTGAATTCCCGTCAAATAAATAAACAAAATATCAATAAAAAATGTGTATTTGTATGAAAATAGATATACAAAATACACATAAAATATTTTAAATTTATATAAAATTCTTTTTATAAAAATATATATACCAAAATAATAAAATTTTCAAATTTGTATTACAATAAATATACAAAATGCACATACAATAAGGTATATTTATATTGAAATAGATATGCTAAATACATATAAAACAATGTAAATTTGCTTCAAAATATATATACCAATACACATAAAATAACGTAGATTACTATAAAAATATATATACAAAATATACATTAAATGAAGTAAATACGTATAAGAAAATGTATACAAAGTACACATAAAATAATTTAATTTGTATTAAAATAAATATACAAAATACACATACAATAAGGTAAATCTATATTGAAATAGATATGCAAAATAAACATAAAATAATGTAAATTTGTATCAAATCATATACGAATACACACAATAAAATAACGTAATTTTTTATGAAAATATATATAAAAAAAAATCAAAAAATAATGTAAATACGTAGAAAATATATATACAAATTACACGTAAAATTTTGTAAATTCTTATGAAAATAAATGAACAAAATTCTCTAAAGAATGTATATTTGTAGGAAAATATAAATACAAAATACAAATAAAATAACTAAAATTTGTATAAAATATATAAAAATACATAAAATAATTTAAATTTGTTTGCCTGAAAATAGATACAAAATACACATAAAATTAGGTAAATTTGTTTTTAAATATATATACAAAATACTCATAAAATATTGTAAATTTGTATGAAAATATATAAACAAATACACATAAAATAACGTAAATTTGTATAAAAATATATATACAAAATATACATTAAATAATGTAAATATGTATAAAAAATATATACAAAATACACATAGAATAATGTAAAATCGTATCAATATAAATAAAAAGAAAATCAATAAAATAATGTACATTTGTTTGAAAATAAAGATGTAAAATAGCTATAAAATAACGCATATTTGTATAAAAATACAAATTAAATAATTAAATTTGTATTAAAATAAATATGCAAAATGCATATACAATAAGGTAAATTTGTATTGAAATAGATATGCAAAATACACATAAACTAATGAAAATTTGTATCAAAAAATATATACGAATACACATAAAATAACGTAAATTTCTATGAAAATATATATTCAAAACACAAATAAAATTATATAAATAAGTATAAAAATATACATATCAAATACACCTAAAATAGTGTAAATTCGTATAAAAATAAATAAACAAAATTACGATAAAAGATGCAAGATATACATTAAATAATGTAAAAATTTATAAAAAAAATATATACAAAAAACAAATAGAATAATGTGAAATCGTATCAAAATAAATACACCGAATATTAATAAAATAATGTAAATTTGTATGAGAATAAAGATGCAAAATTCCCATCAAATAGAGCTTTTCTTATAAAAATATATATACCAAAATACACATAAAATATTTAAATTTGTATTGAAATAAATATACAAAATGCACATACAATAAGGTAAAGTTGTATTTGAAAGAGATATGCAAAAATACATATAAAACAATGTAAATTTGCTTCAAAATATATATACGAATACACATAAAATAACGTAGATTTCTATAAAAATATATATACAAAATACACATAAAATTAAGTAAATACGTATAAAAATAGATATACAAAATACACATAGGATAATGTAAAATTGTTAAAAAAAAACAGTATATAAATAAAATAATGTAAATTTGTATGAAAATAAAAATGCAAAATACCCATATAATAAAGCATATTTTTATAAAAATACATATACAAAAATACACATAGCATAATTAAATTTGTATTAAAATTAATATACAAAATGCATATACAATAAGGTAAATTTGTATTGAAAAAATATGCAAAATACACTAAAACAGTAAATTTATTTCAAAATCTATACAAATACTATAAATCAACGTAGTTTCTATAGAAATATATATACAAAATACATCAAATTATGTAAACACGTATAAATATATATATATATATATATATATATATATATATATATATATATATATATATATATATATATATATATATATATATATATATATATATATATATATATATATATATATATATATATATATATATATATATATATATATATATATATATAATATATATAAAATTCGTAAAAAGTAAATAAACAAAATATCAATAAAAGAATGTGTATTTGTATGAAAATAGATATACAATATACACATAAATTCACCTAAATTTGTATAAAACTATACAAAATACACAAAATAATTTTAATTTGTATGAAAATAAATACAAAATACACATAAAATTAGGTAAATTTGTATTGAAATACATTTACAAAATACACATAAAATAATGTAAATTTGAATGAAAATATATAAACAAATACACTTAAAATAACGTAAATTTGTATCAAATATATAAAAAATACACATTAAATAATGTAAATATGTATAAAAGAATTTATACAAAACACAAATAGAATAATATAAAATCGTATCAAAATAAATACACAGAATATTAATAAAATAATGTAAATTTGTATGAAAATTAAGATGCAAAATACCCATAAAATAACGCATTTTTTATAAAAATATTTATACCAAGACACACATAAAATATTTGAATTTGTATTAAAATAAATATACAAAATGCACATACAATAAGGTAAATTTGTATTGAAATAGATATGCAAAATACATATAAAACCATGTAAATTTTTAAAAAAATATATATACGAATACACATAAAATAACGTAGATTTCTATGAAAATAAATATACAAAATACACATAAAATGAAGTAAATACGTATAAAAAAAGGTATACAAAATACACATAAAATAATGTAAACTCGTATCAAAATAAATAAACAAAATACTAATAAAAGAATGTGTATTGTATTATATAAATTTTCAAAATACAAATAAAATAACGTAAATTTATATAAATCTATATGCAAAAATACACAAAAGTAATTAAATTTCTGTGAAAATAGATATACAAAATACATGTGTATTTTGTATATAAAAATTGAAATTATTTTTGTTTATTTTTTTATATATTTTCATACAAATTTTCGTGATTTTATGTGTATTTTGTATATTTATTTTTTCTACAAATATACGTTCTTTTATCTGAATTTTTTTTATTGAATTTGAAAAGAATGTACCTTATTTTGTATATCTTTTTTCATACAAATTAAATACTTGTGTATTTTTATATAGTTTTATATAAATTTACGTTATTATGTGTATTTGTATATTTATATTTATACAAATACACATTCTTTTATTGGTAGTTTGTATATTTATTTTGATACGAGTTTACATTATTTTATGTGTATTTTGTATACATTTTTTTATACGCATTTTATGTGTATTTTGTATATATATTTTTATAGAAATCTATTTTTTTTTTTGTGTATTAGTATATTTATTTTGATACATATTTACTTTTTTTTATATGTATTTTGCATATCTATTTCAATACAAATTTACCTTATTGTATGTGTTTTTTGTATATTTATTTTAATAGAAATTTAATTTTTTGATGTGTATTTTGATATATATATTTTTATAAATAAAAAAAATGCGTTAGTTTATGGGTATTTTTATAAATATTTTGATACAAATCTACATTATTTTATGTATTTTGTATATACATTTCAATTCAAATTTAGCTTATTTTATCTGTAATTTGTATATCTATTTCATACAATTTAATTACTCTGTGTATTTTTGTATATAGTTTTATACAAATTTACGTTATTTATGTGTATTTTGTATATTTATATTTATACAAATACACATTCTTTTATTGGTATTTTGTTTATTTATTTTGATGCAATTTACATTATTTTATGTGTATTTTGTATACATTTCTTATACGTATTTACTTCATTTTATGTGTATTTTGTATATATATTTTTACAAATCTACGTTATTTTATGTGTATTCGTATATATATTTTGAAACAAATTTACATTGTTTTTATATGTATTTTGCATATCTATTTCAATACAGATTTACCTAATTGTATGTGTATTTTGTATATTTGTTTTAATACAAATTAATTTTTTCATGTGTATTTTGGTATATATATTTTTATAAAAAATGCGTTATTTAATGGCTATTTTGCATCTTTATTTTCATACAAATTTACATTGTTTTATTAATATTCTGTGTATTTATTTTGATACGATTTTACATTATTCTATTTGTGTTTTGTATATATTTTTTTATACATATTTACATTATCTAAAGTGTATTTTGTATTTTAAAACAAATTTACGTTATTTTATGCGCATCTGTTAAAAATATTTTGATACAAATTTACATTATTTTATGTATTTTGTATAAATATTTCAATACAAATTTAGTAAATTATGTATATTTTGTATATCTATTTTCATTTGTATCAAAATAAATAAACAAAATAGCAATAAAATAATGTAAATTTGTATGAGAAAACATATACAAATACACATAAAATAACGCAAATTTCTAAAAAAATATATGTACAAAAATGCACATAAAAATAAAGTAAATTGCAATTTGTATTGAAATAGATATGCAAAATACATATAAAACAATGTAAATTTGTTTCAATATATACATACATAAAATAACGTAGATTTCTATAAAATATATACAAAATACACATAAAATGAAGTAAATACGTATAAAAAATGAATACAAATAATACATAAAAATCGTATCAAAATAAATAAACAAAAATACTAGTAAAAAGAATGTGTATTTGTAAAATATAAATATACAAAATACACATAAAATATCGTAAATTTGTATAAAACTATATACAAAAATACACAGAAGTAATTTAATATGTATGAAAATATATATACAAAATGCAGCTAAAATAAGCTAAATTTGAATTGAAAAGTACATACAAAATACATAAAATAATGTAAATCTGTATCAAAATATTTATACAAATACATATAATATCGTAGATTTGTTTAAAAATATATAAACAAAATACACATTAAGTAATGTAAATACGTATAAAAATATAAACAAAATACACATATAATCATGTAATTCGTATCAAAATAAATAAACAAAAATAGCAATAAAATAATGTAAATTTGTAAGGAGAAAACATATACAAATAACGCAAATTTCTATAAAAATATATGTACAAAATGCACATAAAATAATGAAAATTTGCAAAAAATATATATACAAAAACACACACTAAATTTGTATAAAACTAAATACAAAAATACACAAAATAATTTAAATTTGTTTGAAAAAATATACAAAATACACATATAATTAGGTAAATTGTATTGAAATACATATACAAAATACACATCAAATAATGTAAATTTGAATGAAAATATATAAACAAATACACTTAAATAACGTAAATTTGTATAAAATATATGCAAGATACACATTAAATAATGTAAATGTATTATAAAAATATATATACAAAAACAAATAGAATAATGTAAAATCGTATCAAAATAAATACACAGAATATCAATAAAATAATGTAAATTTGTATGAATAATAAAGATACAAAATACCCAAAAATTTTCGCATTTTTTATAAAAATATATATACCAAAATACACATAAAATATTTAAATTTGTATTGAAAAAAAAATACAAAATGCATATACAGTAATGTAAATTTGTATTGAATGAGATATTCAAAAATACATATAAAACAATGTAAATTTGTTACAAAATATATATATACGAATACACATAAAACAAAGTAGATTTCTATAGAAATATATATACAAAATACATATGAAATTATGTAAATACGTATAAAAATATATATACAAAATACATATCAAATAATGTAAATTCGTGTCAAAATAAATAAACAAAATATCATGAAAAGAATGTGTATTTGTATGAAAATAGATAATAGATAATAAATTTGTATAAAATATATATGCAAGATACACATTAAATATGTAAATATGTAAAAAAGTATATACAAAAACAAATAGAATAATGTAACATCGTATCAAAATAAATACAACGAATATAAATAAAATAATGTAAATTTGTATGAAAATAAAGATGCAAATTTCCATAAATTAGCGCATTTGTTATAAAATATATATACCAAAATACATAAAATATTTAAATTTGCATTGAAATAAATATACAAAAATGCACATACAATAAGGTAAATTTGTATTGAAAGAGATATGCAAAATACATATAAAAACAATGTAAATTTGTTTCAAAAATATATATATACGAATACAAATAAAAACGTAGATTTCTATAAAATATATATACAAAATACACATAAAATTAAGTAAATACGTATAAAAATGTATACAAAATACACATAAAATAATGTAATTTCAATTAAAATAAATGTAAATTTGAATGAAAATATAAAACAAATACACTTAAAATAACGTAAATTTGTATAAAATATATATGCAAGATACACATTAAATAATGTAAATGTGTATAAAAAACTATATACAAAAAACAAATAGAATAATGTAAAATCGTATCAAAATAAATACACAGAATATCAATAAAATAATGTAAATTTGTATGAAAATAAAGATGCAAAATTCCCAAAAAATTATCGCATTTTTTATAAAAATATATATACCAAAATACACATAAAATATTTAAATTTGTATTGAAATAAATATACAAAATGCATATACAGTAAGGTAAATTTGTATTAAAAGAGATATTCAAAAATACATATAAAACAATGTAAATTTGTTTCAAAATATATATATATGAATACACATAAAATAAAGTAGATTTCTATAGAAATATATATACAAAATACATATGAAATTATGTAAATACGTATAAAAATATATATACAAAATACATATCAAATAATGTAAATTCGTGTCAAAATAAATAAACAAAATATCATGAAAAGAATGTGTATTTGTATAAAAATAGATAATAGATAATAAATTTGTATAAATATATATGCAAGATACTCATTAAATAATGTAAATATGTATAAAAAAAGTTTATACAAAAAAAAAATAGAATAATGTAAATTCGTATCAAAATAAATACACCGAATATTAATAAAATAATGTAAATTTGTATGAAAATAAAGATGCAAAATTCTATAAAATAGCGCATTTCATAAAAATATATATACTAAAAATACACATAAAATATTTAAATTTGTATTGAAATAAATATACAAAATGCACATACAATAAGGTAAATTTGTATTGAAAGAGATATGAAAATACATATAAAACAATGTAAATTTGTTTCAAAAATATATATATGAATACAAATAAAAAACGTAGATTTCTATAAAATATATATACAAAATACACATAAAATTAAGTAAATACGTATAAAAAATGTATTTGTAAAAATATAAATATACAAAATACACATAAAATATCGTAAATTTGTATAAAACTGTATACAAAAATACAGAAGTAATTAAATTTGTATGAAAATATATATACAAAATACAGCTAAAATAAGCTAAATTTGAATTGAAATGTACATACAAAATACATAAAATAATGAAAATATTTATACAAATACATATAATAACGTAGATTTGTTTAAAAATATATAAACAAAATACACATTAAGTAATGTAAATACGTATAAAAAATATGTACAAAATACACATATAATCATGTAATTGTATCAAAATAAATAAACAAAATAGCAATAAAATAATGTAAATTTGTGAGAAAACATATACAAATAACGCAATTTTATAAAAATATATGTACAAAAATGCATAAAATAAAGTAAATTTGCAAAAAATATATATACAAAACACACACTAAATAATGTAAATGCGTACATAAAATAAACCTAAATTTGTATAAAAACTATATACAAAATACACAAAATAATTTAAATTTGTTTGAAAAGAAAAATAAAAAATACACATAAAATTAGGAAAATT
This sequence comes from Eriocheir sinensis, assembly GCF_024679095.1. Lineage (NCBI taxonomy): Eukaryota > Metazoa > Arthropoda > Malacostraca > Decapoda > Varunidae > Eriocheir > Eriocheir sinensis. The sequence continues at coordinate 73,180 of NW_026110485.1, forward strand.
TGTATTGAAATACATATACAAAATACACATCAAATAATGTAAATTTGAATGAAAATATATAAACAAATACACTTAAAATAACGTAAATTTGTATAAAATATATATGCAAGATACACATTAAATAATGTAAAAGTGTATAAAAAAATATATACAAAAAAAAAATAGAATAATGTAAAATCGTATCAAAATAAAAACAAAGAATAAAAATAAAATAATCAAAATTTGAATGAAAATAAAGATACAAAATTAAAAATTATCGCATTTTTTATAAAAATATATATACCAAAATACACATAAAATATTTAAATTTGTATTGAAATAAATATACAAAATGCATATACAGTAAGGTAAATTTGTATTGAAAGAGATATTCAAAAAATACATATAAAACAATGTAAATTTGTTTCAAAATATATATACGAATACACATAAAATAAAGTAGATTTCTATAGAAATATATATACAAAATACATATGAAATTATGTAAATACGTATAAAAATATATATACAAAATACATATCAAATAATGTAAATTCGTGTCAAAATAAATAAACAAAATATCATGAAAAGAATGTGTATTTGTATGAAAATAGATAATAGATAATAAATTTGTATAAAATATATATGCAAGATACACATTAAATAATGTAAATATGTATAAAAAAAAGTATATACAAAAAAACAAATAGAATAATGTAACATCGTATCAAAATAAATACACCGAATATTAATAAAATAATGTAAATTTGTATGAAAATAAAGATGCAAAATTCCCATAAAATAGCGCATTTCTTTTAAAAATATATATACCAAAATACACATAAAATATTTAAATTTGCATTGAAATAAATATACAAAATGCACATACAATAAGGTAAATTTGTATTGAAAGAGATATAAAAAACATATATAAAAACAATGTAAATTTGTTTCAAAATATATATACGAATACAAATAAAAACGTAGATTCTATAAAAAATATATATATAAAATACACATAAAATTAAGTAAATACGTATAAAAAATGTATACAAAATACACATATAAAATAATGTAATTTCAATTAAAATAAATGTAAATTTGAATGAAAATATAAAAACAAATACACTTAAAATAACGTAAATTTGTATAAATATATATGCAAGATACACATTAAATAATGTAAATGTGTATAAAAAATATATATACAAAAACAAATAGAATAATGTAAAATCATATCAAAATAAATAACAGAATATCAATAAAATAATGTAAATTTGCATGAAAATAAAGATGTTTAAATTTGTATTGAAATAAATATACAAAATGTATATACAAAAGTAAATTTGTATTAAAAAGAGATATTCAAAAAACATATAAAACAATGTAAATTTGTTTCAAAATATATATACGAATACATAAAATAAAGTAGATTTTCTATAGAAATATATATACAAAATACATATGAAATTATGTAAATACGTATAAAATATATATACAAAATACATATCAAATAATGTAAATTGTGTCAAAATAAATAAACAAAATATCATGAAAAGAATGTATTTGTATAAAATAGATAATAGATAATAAATTTGTATAAAATATATATGCAAGATACTCATTAAATAATGTAAATATGTATAAAAAAGTATATACAAAAAAAAAAATAGAATAATGTAAATTGTATCAAAATAAATACACTGAATATTAATAAAATAATGTAAATTTGTATGAAAATAAAGATGCAAAATTCCCATAAAATAACATTTCTTATAAAATATATATACCAAAATACACATAAAATATTTAAATTTGTATTGAAATAAATATACAAAATGCACATACAATAATGTAAAATTTGTATTGAAAGAGATATGCAAAATACATATACAACAATGTAAATTTCTTTCAAAATATATATACGAATACAAATAAAAAAATGTAGATTTCTATTAAAATATATATACAAAATACACATAAAATTAAGTAAATATAGAAAAATGTGTATTTGTAAAATATAAATATACAAAATACACATAAATATTGTAAATTTGTATAAAACTGTATACAAAAATACACAAAAGTAATTAAAATTGTATGAAATATATATACAAAATACAGCTAAAATAAGCTAAATTTGAATTGAAATATACATACAAAATACATAAAATAATGTAAATTGTATCAAAATATTTATACAAATACATATAATAACGTAGATTTGTTTAAAATATATAAACAAAATACATATTAATAATGTAAATACGTATAAAAATATATAAACAAAATATACATATAATCATGTAATTCGTATCAAAATAAATAAACAAAAATAGTAATAAAAAATGATGTAAATTTGTATGAGAAAACATATACAAATAACGCAAAATTTAATAAAATATATGTACAAAAATGCACATAAAATAAAGTAAATTTGCATAAAAATATATATAAAAACACACACTAAATAATGTAAATGCGTACATAAAATAACCTAAATTTGCATAAAACTATATACAAAAATACACAAAAATAATTTAAATTTGTTTGAAAAGAAATATACAAAATACACATAAAATTAGGTAAATTTGTATTGAAATACATATACAAAATACACATCAAATAATGTAAATTTGAATGAAAATATATAAACAAATACACTTAAAATAAAGTAAATTTGTATAAAATATATATGCAAGATACACATTAAATAATGTAAATGTGTATAAAAAAATATATACAAAAAACAAATAGAATAATGTAAATCGTATCGAAATAAATACACAGAATATCAATAAAATAATGTAAATTTGTATGAAAATAAAGATGCAAAATTCCCAAAAAGTATCGCATTTTATATAAAAAAATATATATTTACCAAAATACACATAAATATTTAAATTTGTATTGAAATAACATACAAATACAAATGTATATATAGTAAAGGTAAATTTGTATTGAAAGAGATATTCAAAAATACATATAAAAACAAATGTAAATTTGTTTCAAATATATATATGAATACACATAAAATAAAGTAGATTTTATAGAAATATATATATACAAAATACATATGAAATTATGTAAATACGTATAAAAAATATATATATACAAAATACATATCAAATAATGTAACTCCAAAAATAAATGAACAAATATCATGAAAAGAATGTGTATTTGTATGAAAATAGATAATAGATAATAAATTTGTATAAAATATATTTGCAAGATACACATTAAATAATGTAAATATGTATAAAAAAAAGTATATACAAAAAAAACAAATAGAATAATGTAAAATCGTATCAAAATAAATACACAGAATATTAATAAAATAATGTAAATTTGTATGAAAATTAAGATGCAAAATACCCATTAAATAACGCATTATTTATAAAAAATATATATACTAAAATACACATAAAATATTTCAATTTGTATTGAAATAAATATACAAAATGCGCATACAATAAGGTAAATTTGTATTGAAATAGATATGCAGAATACATATAAAACAATGTAAATTTGTTTCAAAATATATATACGAATACACATAAAATAACGTAGATATCTATAAAAATATATATACAAAATATACATAACATGAAGTAAATACGTATAAAAAATGTATACAAAATACATAAAATAATGTAAATTGAATTAAAATAAATGTAAATTTGAATGAAATATAAAAAAATACACTGAAATAATGTAAATTTGTATAAAATATATATGCAAGATACACATTAAATAATGTAAATGTGTATAAAAAAATATATACAAAACAAATAGAATAATGTAAAATCGTATCAAAATAAATACACAGAATATCAATAAAATAATGTACTGTATGAAAATAAAGATGCAATTCCAAAAATATATATTTTATAAAAATATATATACCAAAATACACATAAAATATTTAAATTTGTATTGAAATAAATATACAAAATGCATACAGTAAGGTAAATTTGTATTAAAAGAGATATTCAAAAAACATATAAAACAATGTAAATTTGTTTCAAAATATATATACGAATACACATAAAATAAAGTAGATTTCTCAAAATATATATACAAAATACATATGAAATTATGTAAATGTATAAAAAAATATATACAAAATACATATCAAATAATGTAAATTCGTGTCAAAATAAATAAACAAATATCATAAAAAGAATGTGTATTTGTATAAAAATAGATGCACAAATAGATAATAAATTTGTATAAAATATATATGTAAGATACTCATTAAATAATGTAAATATGTATAAAAGTATATACAAAAACAAATAGAATAATGTAAATTGCATCAAAATAAATACACTGAATATTAATAAAAATGTAAATTTGTATGAAAAATAAAGATGCAAATTCTACAAAATAGTATTTTTATAAAAATATATATATACAAAAATAAACATAAAATATTTAAATTTGTATTGAATTAAATTTACAAAATGCACATACAATAAGTATGTAAATTTGTATTGAAAGAGATATGCAAAATACATATAAAACAATGTAAATTTGTTTCAAAATATATATAATGAATACACATAAAAAACGTAGATTTCTATAAATATATATACAAAATACACATAAAATTAAGTAAATATGTATAAAAATAAATAAACAAAATAAAAATGTGTATTTGTAAAATATAAATATACAAAATACACATAAAATATCGTAATTTGTATAAAACTGTATACAAAATACACAGAAGTAATTAAATTTGTATGAAAATATATATACAAAATACAGCTAAAAAAGCTAAATTTGTTCTGAAATGTACATACAAAATACATAAAATAATGTAAATTGTATCAAAATATTTATACAAATACATATAATAACGAGATTTGTTTAAAATATATAAACAAAATACATTAAGTAATGTAAATACATAAAAATATATACAAAATACACATATAATCATGTAATTCGTATCAAAATAAATAAACAAATAGCAATAAAATAATGTAAATTGTATTGAAAACATATACAAATAACGCAAATTTTTAAAAATAAATGTACAAAATGCACATAAAATAAAGTAAATTTGCAAAAATATATATACAAAACACACACTAAATAATGTAAATGCGTACATAAATAACCTAAATTTGTATAAAACTATACAAAAATACACAAAATAATTTAAATTTGTTTGAAAAGAAATATACAAAATACACATAAAATTAGGTAAATTTGTATTGAAATACATATACAAAATACATCAAATAATGTAAATTTGAATGAAAATATATAAAATACACTTAAAATAACGTAAATTTGTATAAAATATATATGCAAGATACATTAAATAATGTAAAATGTGTATAAAAATATATATACAAAAAAAAAATAGAATAATGTAAAATTGTATCAAAATAAATACACAGAATATCAATAAAATAATGTAAATTTGTATGAAAATAAAGATGCAAAATTCTAAAATTATCGCATTTTTATAAAAATATATTTACCAAAATACACATAAAATATTTAAATTTGTATTGAAATAAATATACAAAATGTATACAGTAAGGTAAATTTGTATTGAAAGAGATATCAAAAATACATATAAAACAATGTAAATTTGTTTCAAAATATATATACGAATAACATAAAATAAAGTAGATTTCTATAGAAATATATATACAAAATACATATGAAATTATGTAAATACGTATAAAAATATATACAAAATACATATCAAATAATGTAAATTGTGTCAAAATAAATAAACAAAATATCATGAAAGAATGTGTATTTGTATGAAAATAGATAATAGATAATAAATTTGTATAAAATATATGCAAGATACACATTAAATAATGTAAATATGTATAAAAAGTATATACAAAAAACAAATAGAATAATGTAACATCGTATCAAAATAAATACACTGAATATTAATAAAATAATGTAAATTTGTATGAAAATAAAGATGCAAAATTCTATAAAATAGCGTATTTGTATAAAAATATATATACCAAAATACATAAATATTTAAATTTGTATTGAAATAAATATACAAAATGCTATACAATAAGGTAAATTTGTATTGAAAGAGATATAAAAAATACATATAAAACAATGTAAATTTGTTTCAAATATATATACGAATACAAATAAAAAACGTAGATTATATAAAATATATACAAAATACACATAAAATTAAGTAAATATATAAAAAATGTATAAAATACACATAAAATAATGTAATTGAATTAAAATAAATGTAAATTTGAATGAAAATATAAAACAAATACACTTAAAATAACGTAAATTTGTATAAATATATATGCAAGATATATATTAAATAATGTAAATGTGTATAAAAAAAATATATACAAAAACAAATAGAATAATGTAAAATCGTATCAAAATAAATACACAGAATATCAATAAAATAATGTAAATTTGTATGAAAATAAAGATGCAAAATTCAAAATTATCGCATTTTTATAAAAATATATATACCAAAAATACACATAAAATATTTAAATTTGTATTGAAATAAATATACAAAATGCATATACAGTAAGGTAAATTTATTAAAAGAGATATTCAAAAAAAAACACATATAAAACAATGTAAATTTGTTTCAAAAAATATATACGAATACACATAAAATAAAGTAGATTTTATTAGAAATATATATACAAAATACATATGAAATTATGTAAATACGTATAAAAATATATACAAAATACATATCAAATAATGTACCAATTCGTGTCAAAATAAATAAACAAAATATCATGAAAAGAATGTGTATTTGTATAAAATAGATAATAGATAATAATTGTATAAAATATATATGCAAGATACTATTAAATAATGTAAATATGTATAAAAAGTATACAAAAACAAATAGAATAATGTAAATCTGTATCAAAATAAATACACTGAATATTAATAAAATAATGTAAATTTGTATGAAAATAAAGATACAAAAATTCCATAAAATAGCGCATTTCTTATAAAAATATATATACCAAAATACACATAAAATATTTAAATTTGTATTGAAATAAATATGACAAAATGCACATAATAAGGTAAATTTGTATTGAAAGAGATATGCAAAAATACATATAAAAAACAATGTAAATTTGTTTCAAAATATATATACGAATACAAATAAAAAAACATGTGATTTCTATAAAATATATATACAAAATATACATAAAATTAAGTAAATACGTATAAAATATTCAAAATACACATAAAATAATGTAAACTGAATTAAACAAAATACTAATAAAAGAATGTGTATTTGGATAAATATAAATATACAAATACACATACAAAATAAACATAAAATAAGGAAGATTTGTAATAAAATATATGTAAAATACACATATAATAATTTAAATTTATATGAAAATATATATTAAAATACACATAAAATAAATTTGTATAAAATATATATTCAAAAATAGTATTAAATAATGTAAGAGCGTATAAAAAATATATATACAAAGTACATATAAAATGAAAATTAAGATGCAAAATACCTATAAAATATCACATTTTTTATAAAATTATTGATACCAAAATACACATAAAATATTTAAACTTGTATTAAAATAAATATACAAAATGCACATACAATAAGGTAAATTTATATTGAAATAGATATGCAAAATACATATAAAAAAATGAATTTTTTTTTCAAAATATAAATAAGAACACATAAAATAACGTAGATTTCTATAAAAATATATATGCAAAATACACATAAAATAAAGTAAATACGTATAAAAAAAATGTATTAAAAATACACATAAAATAATGTAAATTCGTATCAAAATAAATAAACAAAATACCAATAAAAGAATGTGTATTTGTATAAATATAAATATACAAAATACACATAAAATAACGTAAATTTACATAAAACTATACATAAAATAACGCAAATTTCTATAAAATATATGTACAAAATGAATATTAGATAAATTTGTATAAAATATATATACAAAACACACATTAGATAATGTAAATGAGTATATAAAAAATATGTATACAAAATACCTATGAAATAATCTATAATTGTATCAATTAAATTAAGAAATACTAATAAAATAATGTAATTTTGAATGAAAATATATATACAAAATACACATAAAATAACCTAAATACAAATACAAATACACACATAAATAATTTAAAATTGAATGAAATAAATATACAAAATAAACATAAAATAAGGTGTAAATTTGTAATGAAATATATGAAAAAATACATATAAAATAATATAAATTTGTATGAAAATATATACAAATACACATTAAATAACATGAATTTGTATATAAATTTGTATCAAAAAAATATACTTATACACACAATAATAAATAACGTAATTTTTTATGAAAATGTATATACAAAAATACATATAAAATAATTTAAATACAGAAAATATTTATACAAATACAAATATAATAACGTAAATTTGTATGAAAATATATAAACAAATACACATAAAATAATATAAATTTGGATGAAAAATATATACAAAATTAACATTAAATAATGTAAATATATATATAAAAAAATATATACAAAAACACATAGAATAATGTTAAATCGAATCAAAATAAATAAAGAGAATATCAATAAATAATGTAAATTTGTATGAAAATAAAGATGCAAAATACCCATATAATAACGCATATTTGAAGAAAAATATATATACAAAAATATATATAAAATAATTAAATTTGTATTAAAATAGATATAAAAATGCACATAAAATATAGTAAATTTGTATTGAAATAGATATGCAAAATACACATCAGTAACGTAAATTTGTACCAAAATATATATACGAATACTCATAAAATAGAGTAAAATATCTATGAAAATATACATACAAAATAGATATACAAAATACACATATAACTAGTTAAATTTGTATTTAAATACATGTAAAAAAACACATAAATAATGTAGATTTGTATGAAATGAAAGAAATACATTTAAAATGTGTATAAAATATATACAAAATACACATAGAATAATGTAAATCATATCAAAATAAATACACAGAATATCAATAAAATAATGTAAATTTGTATGAAAATAAAGATGCAATTCATAAAATAAAGGATATTTTATAAAATACATATACAAAATACACATAGATTAATCAAATTTGTATTAAAATTAATATACAAAATGCACATACAATTAAGGTAATTTGTATTAAAAATATGCAAAATACACATAAAACAATGTAAATTTGTTTCAAAATATATATACGAATACACATAAAATAACGCATATTTCTATAAAAATATATATACCAAATATCATGAAAAGAATGTAGTATTTGTATTTGAAAATAGATATAGAAAATACACATGAAATAACCTAAACTTGTATAAAATATATACAAAAAATACACAAAAATAATTTAATCTTGTATGAAAATAAATATACAAAAACATATAAAATTAAATTTGTATTGAAATACATATACAAATACATAAAAATAATGTAAATTTGTATGAAATATATAAACATAGACTTAAAATAACGTAAATTGTATCAAATATATACAAAAAACACATTAAATAATGTAAATATGTATTAAAAAAATATATACAAAGCACAAATAAAATAATGTAAAATCGTATCAAAATAAATACAGAAAATATTAATAAAATAATGTAAATTTGTATGAAAATTATGATGGAAAATACCCATAAAATAACGCATTTTTTTATAAAAATATATATACCAAAAAACATAAAATATTTGATTTTATTAAAATAAATAGATATACAAAATACACATAAAATAAGCTAAATTTGAATTGAAATATATATACAAAATACATAAAATAATGTAAATTTGTATCACAATACTTATACAAATACACTTATAATAACGTAAATTTGTATAAAAATATAAAAACAAAATACACATTAAATAATGTAAATACTTATAAAAAAAAATGTACTAAATACACAAATAATCATGTAATTCGTATCAAAATAAATAGACAAAATACCAATAAAAAAATGTAAATTTCTATGAGAAAACATACAAAATACACATAAATAACGCAAATATCAATAAAAATATATATAATATAATATATTTTTATACATTTTTAAAATATTTAATGTATATTTTGTATATATATTTTATCCAAATTTACGTTATTTTATATGTATTTGTTTATATATTTTCATATAAATTTACATTATTTTATGTGAGTTTTGTAAATGTATTTCAATACAAATTTGCCTAACTTTATGTGTATTTTGCATATCTATTTTCAAACAAATTTAAATTATTTTGTGTATTTTGTATATATTTTATACAAATTTTAGTTATTTTATTTGTTTTGTATATATATTTTCCTACAAATATACATTTCTTTTATTGGAATTTTGTATATAATTTTTACGAATTTACATTATTTATGTGTATTTGTATATATATTTTCTACGTATTTAAATTATTTTATGTATATTTTATATATACATTTTCATAAAAATTTACGTTATTTTTATTGTGTATTCACATATATTTTGAAACAAATTTTATACAAATTCATGTTATTTTATGTATTTGTATATATATTTTCATACAAATTTATATTATTTATGTGTATTCTTACATATATTTTATTACAAATTTACCTTATTTTATGTTTATTTTGTATATTTATTTCATTAATATAATCAAATTAAAATTTTATTGTATATGCATTTTGTTATATTAATTTTAATACAAATTTAATTATTCTATGTGTATTTTTCATATGTATTTTTATAAAAAAATATGCTTTATTTTATGGTATTTTGCATCTTTATTTTCATACAAATTTACGTTATTTTATTGATATTTGCTCATTTTCATTTTGATACGATTTGACATTATTCTATGTGTATTTTGTATATATTTTCATACAAATTTACGTTTATTCTATGTATTTTTTATATATTTTGACACAAATTTACAATATTTTATGGGTATTTTATATATATTTCAAAGAAATTTACCTAGTTTTATGTATTTTGAATATCTATTATCATTCAAACTCAAATTATTTTATGTATTTTGTATATATTTCAATACAAATTTTAGTATATTATTACTATGTATTTTAAATCTATTTTCATTCAAATATATATTATTATTATTGTATTTTGTTGATTTATATTGACATGGAATTTACATTATTTTATATGTACTTTATATATATATTTTTATATTACATTTAATATTTATTTGAGTATATAATTTTAAATTCATGGTATTTATGTGTATTTGTAAATATATTTTCATATAAATTTACATTACTTTTATGTATTTGTTACATATATTATTACAAATTACCTTATTTTATATTTTATTTTGTATGTGTATTTAGTACATTTATATTTATACAAATACATTCTTTTATTATTATTTTTGTTTATTTATTTTGTTTCCGAATTTACATTATTTTATGTGTATTTGTTTACATTTTTTACGTATTTACTTAATTTTATGTGTATTTTGTATCTATCTTTTATAGAAATTCATTATTTTTTGTGTGTATTCGTACATATATTTTTGAAACAAATTTACATTGTTTTATATGTACAATAAGGTAAATTTGTATTGAAATAAGATATAAAATACATATAAAGCAATGTAAATTTGTTTCAAAATATGTACATACGAATACATAAAATAACGTAGATTTCCTATAAAATGTATATACAAAATAACATAAAATGAAGTAAATACGTATAAAAATGTATACAAAATAACATAAAATAATGTAAATTGTATCAAAATAAATAAACAAAATGCCAATAAAAGAATGTGTATTTGTATAAATATAAATATACAAAATACATAAAATAACGTAAATTTATATAAAACTATATACAAAAATACACAGAAAGTAATTAAATTTGTGTGAAAATATATACAAAACACACACAAAATAAGCTAAATTTGAATTGAAATATATATACAAAATACATGAAATAAAAATATAAATTAGATCAAAATATTTATACAAATACACATATAATAACGTAAATTTGTATGAAAATATATAAACATAATACACATTACATAATGTAAATACGTATAAAAAAATGTGTACAAAATACACATATAATCATGTAATTCGTATCAAAATAAATAAACAAAATACCAATAAAATAATATAAATTTGTATGAGTAAACGTGTATATATATAAATGTACAAAATACACATACAAAATAAACATAAAATAAGGTAAATTTGTAATGAAATATATGAACAAAATACACATAGAATAATGTAAATTTATATGAAAATATATATACAAATACACATAAAATACCAAGAATTTGTATAAAATTATATATTCAAAATAAATATTAAATAATGTAAATGCGTATAAAAATATATACAAAAAGTACATATAAAATAATGTATTTCTTATCTTATCAATGAAAACCTTTACAATAAAACTATTATCCTATTAATGAATTTACCTTACCTATTAATAATAGTGTGCCTATCACAGTGAAATTCACCACATGCACGACTGCCAAGTCTCTTCCATTCGTCTACCATTCTATTAGCAAACCAATTCCTGCCTGCATGTTTAACAAATCAATATTGATCTAACGACCCATGGCTAAGAGTGCATTATATTTTCTTACTTATCAAGATTTATTTGCGGATAGTTGCCATTCAAAAGAATTAAGAATATTTTATCTATTCCTTTATAGTTAAGCAAATGGGCGCATGTTTGACCGAGTTGAAAAACTTACTAAATTTTATGCTCTATTTTGGAATATACTGTTTTAGATGAATGCATGTAGTTTTATGAAGCTTTTTCCCTGCTTACAAGACCCACGAACATTTACATTTAACAGGGGGACCCTCGGGTATTAGTGGAGGATCCCCGATGGACTGTGAGGTATACGGTCCCTGCCTTCATGCGTGGCTACGAAGACTGCTTTCAGATTTTACATAAGACAAACGATATCAAATGTTGGCTTTTACCATGTAGCAAATAGTTTAGTAATAGTAGTAGTAGTAGCAGTAGTGGTAGTAGTAGTATAGTAATAGTACAGTGGTGGTAAGTAATAGTAGTAAAGTAATAGTAAGTAAGTAGTAGTAGTAGTAGTAGTAGTAGTAATAGTAGTAGTGGGTGCCGGACAAAGTCCTATAACATATTCCCTTTTGAACATTTCCCCCTCCGGATATTTCCTCTCATTCATCTATTCCCCATACAGGCGAAATAACAAATAAATGAATCGTAAAACAGACGACTAAAGAGAATGAACTAATAATAAACAAAAAAAAAGGATCAACACAACAAAATATGATAAACACAAAAGAAAATACTGAAAAAAACTAAGTAACTATCTAACTGAATGTCCAACCAAGCTAACTCTTCTAGCTGTCTGACTAGCTATTAACTAACTATTTAAGTACCTGCCTACCTGCCACTTTTGATTTGAATTGTGTGGTTGTTTGTTCAGCTTGGGCAGTCACCCATACAGAGGAAAGACTAAAACCAAGGACAAAACATTTCAATCCGGCCAATCCCAGGAGGTTAAATTAAACATTCCTCCGGCCGTCAGCCTCCTTCTTGTTTTTCAATGTTGGCGGACAGGGGTGCCAGCGCGAAGACCTCAAGCCGCGCGACCCAGGGGCCTCATCCATCGCCTGACCACCACCATAATAACCAGCACACCACGACCACCAATACCACCACCACAGCCACCGCCAAATCCACCATTACCACCACCAATGCTTCACAAAAATGACACTCACCACTGCTTCTACCTCCACCACCACCACCACCACCACTACAGCCACCACCACCCCTGCCACAGCCCTACCACTACCACCACAACCTCCACCACAATTACCATCACCACTACTTTCTGAAATACAGACAGTCACCAACGATCCCTACCGCACCACCACCAGCACCACAACCACAACTTCCACTATCACCACACTGGCACTTCCACAAATGGCAGTCACTCCTACAACTACCAGCACCACAGATACCACTACGACCACCACCACTACCACCATCACAGCTAAGTCACCACCATCACCACCCCAACGCCTTTGCAAGGTAACTACCACCAGCACCCTCCCCCCACCTGCCACACACCACCATCACAGCTAAGTCACCACCACCATCACCACCCCCAACAACTTTTACCAGGTAACTTACCAACACCTGGCACCCTCCCACCTACCTGCCGTACAGCTAAGTCACAGCTGGTCACCACCTGTCTGCATCACCACCGGCACCACCTTTGCCCAGGTAATCACCACCACCACCACCACCATTACCACCACCAAACCAACATTTTAAGAAATTTTTATGCGCTGTTACTGAAGCCTTAAGTGGGTATAATGTGAATTCACCTGTCTCTCTCTCTCTCTCTCTCTCTCTCTCTCTCTCCTCTCTCTCTCTCTCTCTCTCTCCCCTCTCTCTCCTCTCTCTCTCTCCTCTCTCTCTCTCTCTCCCCCCCCCCACACACACACACACACACACACGTTCATCAGGTCAGGAACACACCAAATGCTCATGGCCCGGCTCAAAGCCATTATGCATATTTGCCCCAACTTTCCCAACGTTGTATTACGCACCACATGTGTTTTTGACAGCAGAGGTAATTAAGGTGGCGCCGTGAGGTCAGAGGGAAAGTGTCGGGGCTCAATCACGATGGGACGGCGGTACAGAAGGGGTCGACTGCGCTATATAATGTGTTGTGCAAGGGAATTAGTGTCCTCGTGACGATGCTAGCCAGGTCGGTGAAGAACACTTGCCTTCGCAAAAAGAAATTATGAGTTAGGGTAGCCAGCGAGGCCAGGAAGCGATCCCAAGGAGCTAACCTCCAAATTGTACAGGACGAAAACAAAGTTGGGACAATTGGACCGTTGAAAACAAACACACGGGCGAGCTCGTTGAGAATGGAGAATGAGCAAACAGTGACTTAATCAGCCTCTCCTCAGTTTTCACGCAGGAAAATCTTAACCATTCGGAGAGAGTTCAGTCCTCTATGAGGGTGACGAGAACGACAAGTTGAGGATGTGATCATCCCCACTAGGCAGAAGTAGTCAGGATGAGATTGGTAGGTTGAAGAAAAACAAATCGCCGGGCCCAGACGAAGTATTCCCAAGGGTTCTGAAAGAGTGCAAGGAAGTCCTTAGTGGCCCTCGCCGATATCTTTAAAATGTCGGTAAATTCTGGGTATGTGCCCAATCAATGGAAAGTAGCTAATGTGACGCCGATTTTACACAAAAAGGGAACAAGTCAGCCACCTCAAACTATCGCCCAATTGGCTTAACATCGGTTGTGGGAAAGAATGTTAGAGTCGATTATAGCCAGGAGCATTCGGGACCATCTAGAAAAGCATAATTTAATTCATGACTCCTGGCATGGGTTCTGAGGTGAGTCTTTGCCCTTGTTGTCCTTCACACTAAAGTAATCGAGGGCGGTGGACAGAGATGAAAACTATGACATATTATATCTAGATTTCAGTAAAAGCGTTCGACAAGAATCCCCTCATCACCGGCTATTACTCTTCAGGCTCACGGCCGCCATCACCACCACACCACCACCACCACCACCACCACCACAACCTTAGTGCCTCCCTACGCTAACTGCAAATCAACTAACTAATCTAATGGGGCAGTAATTAACCATCTAACGATCCCACAAATTAACTATAATTGTTTGACTATCTTAAACTAACCATTTAACTTGACACAGGAATAAGTAAATGTCACTCGCCGCACGATTAAATGGCGGAAGATCGGGGTAATCCTCCCCAGCGCATAGATGTGGCTGTGTGTGTGTGTGTGTGTGTGTGTGTGTGTGTGTGTGTGTGTGTGTGTGTGTGTGTGTGTGAAGTGTGTGCATTTTGGAGTGTAGGTAGGAATGGTCGTTTTGCCACCTACCGATAATCCCAATTCCCACTTGCACTGCTGTCTCCTTACATTTCTTTGTTACTGTGGTTCCTTTCTTCCTCTTTGTTACTCTCTCTCTCTCTCTCTCTCTCTCTCTCTCTCTCTCTCTCTCTCTCTCTCTCTCTCTCTCTCTCTCTCTCTCTCTCTCTCTCTCTCTCTCTCTCTCTCTCTCTCTCTCGACTCTCTCTCTTATGCAGTTCAGTCTCTCTCTCTCTCTCTCTTATAGAATGGATATCAAGATGTTAGAATCTGTACAGAGGAGGATGACGAAGATGATTCAGGGGTGAGAACTTCCTTATGAAGACAGGCTGCAGTTAAATCTACACTCTAGAAGGCGAAGGGTGCGAGGAGACTTGATCGAAGTTTATAAATGGATGAAGGGATTTAATAGCCGATAAAATTTTGAGAGAAAGAGCCAGGTAGGACGCGTGGCAATGGTCTTTAAGTTAGACAATCCAGATTAGACATAGGCAGAATTGGTTCACTAAAATAGAGTGGTGGACGGAACGGGCTTGGGAACAGATGTTGTGGGTGCCAATACCTAGATACATTCAAGAAGAGGTTAGATAAAGCCATTTAGGTGGGGTTGAGTGTACAGGATGTTCATGGATGTTGATTACGTGCTGCCGAAATACTCTCGAAGATTATAGACTTGGCAGACGGCTCAATAACTTGAAACTGCGGCATGTGTCAATTCACCGCCTCAGGCCTTCTTTCGCCCCTTTGCACGCATCCATACATCACAAAATAGCCAGTTTTGTCGCCATCAAGTTGAAGGAGCGTCACCATCTATTCTTCTAATATCGCGTCAGGATGGAACTGTCACTAAAGGTCTCTCTGTCGCTGGGTGTTTCATCGTCGAGTTTCCGCAGTCAAATTTCGAGCATGACAATATGAGACAACTGGTGAAAGCCGCTTAAACAGATACCTGAACGAAGCCAGCGATAAGATGGAGCGAGGCGGGCTGTGGGTGCGAAACCAGGCGGCAGCGGTGATGCAAATATGACATCCGTGGCGGGCGACAGTGGACAGTTGCGGCGAGACGACCGTACAGCAGTGGTGATGGCAAACCATGATATCCGGGAGCAAAGCTTCGTGGCGCGGCTGCGCAGGAATTGCCGGCTTGAAGAAAAAAGAAACGGCTCTACATCATTGAGTTTCACTAAAGTTCAGCTCTGAAATTGCCTGATGCATGGCAGAAAATTCAAAAGATGCCAGCGATTTCAGACAGTCACCCGCCGCCACCTGCATGTCCCTGTCACCCCCTGCTAACGCTGCTGTTATCACCAACAATACCACTCACCACCACCACCACCACAACCTTTATGCCTCTCAATTAACTAGCTAACTTAACTAACCAATCCAATTGAGTATCAACTATCAATGATCTAAAGTCAAATTAATTATAATTGTTTGGACTACTAAAATCAACCATTTAACTTCACAATTATAAGTAATATATCGCTGCACGATTAATGAGGAACGGGCCTCTCTCTATCCTCCCCAGGGCGCAGCAGATGGCTGTGTGTGTGGTGTGTGTGTGTGTGTGTGTGTGAGGAGTGCTTGAGGCGCCCTGAGATGAATGTTTTCACACCCACCTGACAATCCCTATTCCCACCTCTCAATTGCTGTCTCATTTCTTGTTACTGTGGTTCCCTCTCTCTCGAAAATTAGGAATTTTATTTGGTCGAATCTTATTAAACAACATGAAGAAGTGCAAGGCTGCAGCCCTGCTCACCGCCATCCGACGCGTGAACTGCACTAATTAGCCGACTAGGCAAGAGCCTAATGAGAGAGCAAGTAGGTATTGGATGTCCTCTGGTCCCATGCAGCAACAATCCAGGTGTGTAGTAGGCAGAAAGGCAAACAAAATTAAGAAATCGCAATGCACGGACACGGGATAAAGGGGAAATAGATATGGAGGAAAAGAGTAACGGCGCATTACATGCAGGAAATAACTAATCTAATCAGGCAACTGCCAAGGCATGTTATCCACGCATTATGCATGAAATAAAGAGTATAAGTAGGAATATTTTTCGCATTTATCAAGATTTATCTGGAAGAATAGGTGCCATTCAAAAGAATTAAGAATATTTAATATATTCCTTTATAGTTTAGCAACAGCCTCTGTCACCTCGCCATCCGGCGCGTGAACTACCACCACTAGCCGACTAGGCAAGATTATATGAAAGAAAGAATGGTTGAGGCCAGTCGTCTTCATGGACATAGCACCTCCTTTATGCCACCGAACACCGATTTCCTAAATATTCGGATAATTTTTTATATCACATCAAACAACGATGGGAAACCTGCACATCTCGGACAGGAAATTCAACGTGTGGGTAACCTCGGATGCGCTTCTCCTTTGTCAGGACTCCATTTGCCTCGTGCGCTCGTGCAAGGACTCCACCCATGCCTGAAGAGGAGGCGGTCGCCTCCGTCAAGTCTCCCCCGTGGAAGGTTGGTCTTTACGGCGCATGATCAAGGGCTGCCATGCCGGTGAGCTGGGTGGTGCCTGGTTAAAGCTTTTGAGAAAGCATGCAACGCGCCGTCAGGAGTGCAATGCGCCCTGCCTGGAAGCCAGTCACGGTCGCCATGCCGCTGGCCTGGCTGTTGGACAAATATCAGAGGTGGTGAGCTTCCAGCCTCTCTTCCTTCAGACGAAGCGGAAGCAAGCTTTTCACGGCAGCCTCCGTGCAACGGATGCGGTGTGGCGAGCCCATCCGGGCAGTGAGCTCGTACCTTTTTCGACCGCTGGCCTGGTTGCCGGACGGGCACCGGATTTGAGGCTGATGGACGGCGTGGAGCTTTAAAGTGACGACGAGTCGATGTACTGTACTGGTACTGTGGACCAGGTTGATGATTAGCATGCGGCAGCCCTAGACCTGGTGACTCCGTTGCTATGGTCAGGCTGATGATTCATGAGGCAGCCTTTGAAGCAATGACCCGTGGTGACTGGGTCCGTGGAGGCTGATGATTCGCGCAGCCCCAGACTTGGTGACCTCTGTTGCTGTGTTCGAGGCTGATGATTCATGGGCAGCCTTTGAAGCAATGACCTGTGATGACTGGTCCGTGGAGGTTGATGATCCATGGCACCCGTTTGCCGAATTGGTGACCGCTATCACCGATGAGGCTGATGATTCAGCGGCAGCTCTTTGAAGCAATGACCCGTGATGATTGGTCCGGAGGCTGATGATCCATGGGCACCTGCCGAATTGGTGACCGCCATCACCGATGGAGGTTGATGATCTGCGGGCAGCCTTTTAAGCAATGACCCGTGATGACTGGTCCGGAGGTTGATGATCCATGGGCACCCGCTGAATTGGTGACTGCTATCACCGATGAGGTTGGTGTTCCAATGGCACCCTTGGCGGACGACCCGTGATGACCTTCTGGTTGGAAGAAGTTGATGATCCATGGCCAGCCTTTGAAGCAATGACCTGTGGATGACACCGTTCGAGGGTGATGTTCCATTGGCACCTTGAAGCGACGACCCGTGATGACCTTCGTCTGAAGAAGTTGATGATCCATGGCCAAAGCCTTGAAGCAATGACCCGTGATGACTCGTCTGATGAGGGTGATGCCCATTGGCCTCCTTAAGTGACGACCCGTGGGATGACCTTCGTCTGAAGAAGCTGATGATCCATGGCCAGCCTTTGAACAACACCCGTGGATGACTCGTCTGATGAGGGTGATGTTCCATTGGCACTCCTTGGGAAGTGACGACCCGATGACTCGTCTGATGTTGACATCCATACCAGTTTTTGAAGCAATGACCCGTGATGACTCGTCTGATGAGGGTGATGTTCCATTGGCACTCCTTGAAGTGACGACCCGTGATGACTCAATCTGATGAGGGTGATGATCCATGGCCAGCCTTTGAAGCAATGACCCGTGATGACTCGTCTGATGAGGGTGATGATCCATGGCTATCCGCCGAATCGGTGACCGCCATCACCGATGAGGATGATGCTGGACGCCTCGAATTGATAACCAGTAATGACTGGTCTGATGAGGATGATGCTGCATGGGACGCCTCGAATTGATAAATCAGTAATGACTGGTCTGATGAGGATGATGATCCATGGATGCCCTCGAATTGAGCAACCAGTACGACTGGTCTGATGAGGATGATGATCCGCTGGATGCCCTCGAATTGATAACCAGTAATGACTGGTCTGATGAGGATGATGATCCAAGGGATGCCCTCGAATTGATAACCAGTAATGACTGGTCTGACGAGGATGACAATCCATGGGATGCTCGAAATTACAAACCAGTAATGACTGGTCTGATGAGGTGTGATGATCCATGGGATGCTCCTCGAATTGATAACCAGTAATGACTGGTCTGATGAGGATGATGATCCATGGGATGCCCTCGAATTGATAACCAGTAATGACTGGTCTGATGAGGATGATGATCCATGGATGCTTCGAATTGAATCTGATGAGGATGACGATCCATGTCTGATGAGTCCATGGCATCCGCCGAATCGGTGGCCGCCATCACCGATGAGGAGGATGATGGCCGGGATGCCCTCGAATTGATAAACCAGTACGATGACTGGTCTGATGAGGATGATGATCCATGGGAAGCCCTCGAATTGATAACCAGTAATGACCGGTCTGATGAGGATGATGATTCATGGAAGCTCGAATTGATAAATCAGTGATGACTGGTCTGATGAGGATGAGGATCCATGGAAGCCTCGAATTGATAACCGGTAATGACTGGTCTGATGAGGATGATGCCTTCCTGACGTCACGGCCATCTGTGCTGTCGTTGTGTACATTGTCTTGCTTCACCAAGCAGCCTGGTAACACACTCACCAGTGACCAGGCAGCAGGCGCGAGCCATCGTGAGCCACACTCCGGGGAGCGAGACTTCCTTTAGTGACCGTCGCTCTTATTTCACCTTCAGGGAGGAGCTTTAGCTGTATTTCTTATCTTATCAATGAAAACCTTTACAATAAAACTATTTTCCTATTAATGAATTTACCACCTATTAATAATAGTGCCTATAACCGCGAAATTCACCACATGCACGACTGCCAAGTCTTCCATTCGTCTACCATTCTATTAGCAAACCAATTCCTGCCTGCATGTTTAACAAATCAATATTGATCTAACGACCCATGGCTAAGAGTGCATTATATTTTCTTACTTATCAAGATTTATTTGAATAGTTGCCATTCAAAAGAATTAAGAATATTTTATCTATTCCTTTATAGTTAAGCAAATGGGCGCATGTTTGACTGAGCGAAAAACTTACTAAATTTTATGCTCTATTTTGGAATATACTGTTTTAGATGAATGCATGTAGTTTATGAAGCTTTTTCCCGCTTACAAGACCCACGAACATTTATATTTAACGGGGGGACCTCGGGTATAGTGGAGGGTCCCTGATGGACTGTGAGGTATACCTGCTTTTCATGCGTGGCTACGAAGACCGCTTCAGATTTTACATAAGACAAACGATATCAAATGTTGGCTTTACCATGTAGCAAATAGTTTAGTAAAAGTAGTAGTAGTAGCAGTAGTGGTAGTAGTAGTATAGTAGTACAGTGGTAGTGGTAGTAAAAGTAATAGTAGCAGTAGTAGTAGTAGTAGTAGTAGTAGTAGTAGTAGTAGTAATAGTAGTAGTGGGTGCGGACATACTCCCCTTAACATATTCCCTTTGAACATTTCCCCCTCCGACATTTCCTCTCATTCATCTATTTAATACGAGCGAAATAACAAATAAATGAATCGTAAAACAGACGACTAAAGAGAATGAACTAATAAAAAACAAAAAAAGGATCAACACAACAAAATATGATAAACACAAAATACTGAAAAAAACTATGAACTATCTAACTGAATATCTAACTAGCTAACTCTTCCTAGCTGTCTGACTAGCTATTAACTAACTATTTAAGTACCTGCCTACCTGCCTGATTTGGTGTGGTTGTTTGTTCAGCTTGGTCACCTACATACAGAGGAAAGACTAAAAACAAGCATAAAACATTTCAATCCGGCCAATACCAAGGAGGTTTAATTAAACATTCCTCCTGGCTGTCAGCCTCCTTCTGTGCTCCTTCAATGTTGGCGGACAGGGTGCCAGCGAGACCTCAAGCCGCGACCCAGGGCCCCATCCATCCTTGACCACCACCATAATAACCAGCACACCACGACCACTAATACCACCACCACAGCCACCGCCAAATCCACCACCATTACCACCAATGCTACAAAATGACACTCACCTGCTTCTACCTCCACCACCACCACCACCACTACAACCACCACCACCCCTGCCACCAGCCCTACCACTACCACCACAACCTCCACCACAATTACCATCACCACAACTTTCACAAATGACAGTCACCAACGTCCACCACCACCACCACCACCACCACCACAACCACAACCACCACTATCACCACCACTACCACTTCCACAAATGGCAGTCACCTCCTACAACTACCAGCACCACAGATACCACTACGACCACCACCACTACCACCATCACAGCTAAGTCACCACCATCACCACCCCCAACGCCTTTACCAGAGTAACTACCACTACCAACACCCTCCCCCCCACCACCACTACCACCATTACAGCTAAGTCACCACCACCATCACCACTGGCACCACCTTTACTTGGGTCATCACCACCACCACCACCACCACCATCACCATTACCACCACCAAACCAACATTTTAAGAATTTTATGCGCTGTTGCGAAACTTCAAATGGGTATAATGTAATTCACCTCTCTCTCTCTCTCTCTCTCTCTCTCTCTCTCTCTCTCTCTCTCTCTCTCTCTCTCTCTCTCTCTCTCTCTCTCTCTCTCTCTCTCTCTCTCTCTCTCTCTCTCTCTCTCTCTCTCTCTCTCTCTCTCTCTCTCTCTCCCTCTCTCTCTCTCTCTCTCTCTCTCTCTCTCTCTCTCTCTCTCTCTCTCTCTCTCTCTCTCTCTCTCTCTCTCTCTCTCTCTCTCTCTCTCTCTCTCTCACTCTCTCTCTCTCCTCTCCCTCTCTCTCCTCTCTCTCTCTCTCTCTCTCTCTCTCTCTCTCTCTCTCTCCTCTCTCTCTCTCTCTCTCTCTCTCTCTCTCTCTCTCTCTCTCTCTCTCTCTCTCTCTCTCTCTCTCTCTCTCTTCTCTCTCTCTCTCTCACTCTCTCTCTCTCTCTCTCTCTCTCTCTCTCTCTCTCTCTCTCTCTCTCTCTCAATTTATTGTAAATATACACATTGAAAATGTCGTAAACATTGATAAATGCGAAAGCCAAAAGATTCAGCAGTGAAGCGATATCCAATCTTTAGCACTTGCAAATATACTATGAACTAAAATGAATATTATGGTATTTACAGTCTGATCCAGGTAATTTAAGCACCCAAACTTATGAAAAACGGTGAACTATGGTGTATCTGCGCCAATAGCATCAGACAACCATGTAACTATATATCTAGACTATCTATGTAACTCCTCATGCTCCTCTCACGCAATATTCCTACTTGTATCCTCATTACTGTATTTCTTCCTTCTCATTGTTACTTTCCTTTCTCTCCCATCTTCACTTTTTTTTTACGCGCCATGTGTTGCGTTAACGTCGACTGCTGAGTTTATGGTGTGCCTGGAATAGAGGAGCCGAGGAAGCCATCCGTTCTTGTAAAGGACGGCGAGGTGCTGGTCCCTGTAGTGTGCCTTTCTGGTGTCTTTCTGGTGTTTTGTTTCCCTATTTCAGGATTAAAGCGTCATCATAACTTTACGAACATCCTTGATATCAATAATTTGCCTGTCTTCTCTTTACACTGTTGCTCCTCTGTTTCTCCTCAGCCGTATTGTTTTGTCGTCCGTGGTCTGCTTGTGCCTGTAGCTCAGAGGAAAAGTTGGTCTTGATTTCAAAGTTTGGAGAGTTTGGGAAATAACTGTTTTTTGTGTGTCCGTGTGTGTGTGTGTGTGTGTGTGTGTGTGTGTGTGTGTGTGCTGCCAAAAAATATTAAATTGTGTTATGTTATCTTTCTCTCGCCTCTCTCCTCCTCCTCCTCCTCCTCCTCCTCCTCCTTCTCCTCCTCCTCCTCCTCCTCCTCCCTGCCTCAAACGGCCCTGTGCGTTATCTGGCTGGTCACCTGTTTATACTGTATCTGTTTGTCCTCCTCGTCCGTTCTTTTGATAAACGAGGCAGCTTTCCTTTACTGTATTTTACTTTTTTTGTGATGCATCAGATTGTTGTTCTGGCCGCTATGGAGGTGCTGCGATGTTTGTGTTGCTGTTCCATGGGCCTGTTTGACCTTTTGACCTCACCACACACTTCACTCACTCCTCCCGCGCAACATTACTATAGTCAGCTCAGTACTCCATTTCTTTACCACCCACTCTTCTCTTT